>NW_019392897.1:2417618-2437573 GCF_000648675.2 Cimex lectularius | reverse complement strand
TCTCTCTCTCTCTCTCTCTCTCTCTCTCTCTCTCTCTCTCTCTCTCTCTCGCTCTATCTCTCTGACTCTATTTTTCTCTGTCTGTCCGTCTCTCTCTATATTTGTCTCTCACTCTCTATTTCTCTCTCTCTCTTTCTCCCTTCCTCTCATTCCCACTCTATTTCTCTCGCACACACTCACTCTCACTCTCTCTTTTTCTCTGTTTGTCTCTCTCTCTCTATATATATATATTTGTCTCTCACTCTCTTTCTATCTCTCTCTCCCTTCATCTCATTCCCACTCTATTTCCCTTGCACTCACTCTCTCTCTCTCTCTCTTTCTCTTTTTCTTTAATTTTTAATCTCGCAAATGGTTTTTTCTTTGAATCTACTATACTAGTTTCTACATATTTATAGATCTTATATTTGTTTATCTATCTGATTAATTATCTACTTTCTCAACTATATTGTAGTATGATAATTTGATAAATTTATTATTTTACTTTCTTGCAGGGGATAGATTATGTACGTATGGACCGACTAACATTACAAAGAAGTAATAGAATAAGTAGGAAACAAGGCGTTGCTAAGTTAACTGGGCGAGAACGTAGCTTGAGAAAAAAGTAGTCATTAATTTGTGATACTCCACCTTTATTTGCTCTTATTGCAAGATGAAAAACAAGCTTATGAATGAAAGATATTGACCAACGCGAACATTACGATTATCCCTGACGTGCGCGATTGACGTGATTCTTTTATCCCAAGCCACTCCCATGTGCTTTACGTCTTTACGAACTGGTATGCCTACGCCATGCCGACCGGCTCGTTCTTCTTTGGCTTTATTTCGCCTTTAAAAATTTGTCCGTACTATTATTAATGAAGTTGTAATGGTAATTAATTTTATTCGAAAGAAAAACCGTGTGTGCCAAAATTTTGATCGCATTTGAACGTTAATAATTCTATTTAATTTGGAGAAAACAAAAAGAGTACAAAAGAATTGTACAACAGAATGTTGACAGGCCTTTCACAATTGACGTTAAATACGTTTTAAAATTTAAAAGATAACGCACCCGTAATCCGTGTTTCAGAGGATCGACCGTCTGGAGATTAATTAAGGATTCGTCGGATCCGCTTTATAATCCGTGCGTGAAGTGGATGCGAGATGTGTTTATAATTCGTATTACGGCCCTTCCAGACCGTCTCGGGAAGCCCTCCAGATCGATCACCTGCCCATGAGTCATACTCATGCAATCATGCCATGAGACCGGTCCCTACCTGATTCGAGCTCTTCGCTGAACCCACGATTGCAGCACGTAATCTGTTCATTCACGTCTTTTCATTCCACCCTTCCAAGTGCTATCACGGTATTTGAAAAAACACTGAAATTCTGAACGCGTGTGCGTATGTGAGTGATAGAAAACAGAGATATTTTCGTAGACGTGGCATTAATAGATCTCTCCCTCTCTCGCTCTCTTTTATTTTCTTTTTCTCATACTGTCTCTCTTTCTCACTACCTTTCAATGCAAGAAGCTAATATACACCCTCCACCCTCTCGCTACCTACATATCTCCCACTCCCGCTCTATTTCTCTCTCTCTCTCTCTCTCTCTCTCTCTCTCTCTCTCTCTCTCTCTTTTCCCAAAATGTACGAGTCTACATGTTTTAGAAAAATATGTCTTTTTAACTGTTTGTTTTTCCATTACCACTTCAAAAATTATGTTTATATTATCAGTTATATTGTTATGCATTTACTGATACACCCTACTATAACGCTTACCGTGCTTTCTTTTTATTCTATATATGTGGATAGATTGTGTGTGTGTGTGTGTGCGCGCGTGCGCGCGTGCGTGCGTGCGTGCGTGTGTGTGTGTGTGTGTGTGAGAGAGAGAGAGAGAGAGGAGAGAGAGAGAGAGAGATGTAAGATCTGATCTTTAATTCTATCACTCTTTACGTATCTAGATAGATGGTCATATGCATGCAAATTCCGGCAGTTACCGTTCAATATTATTTCTTACAAGGATAAAATGGTAGTTGAACAGGAAGAAAAGAAATAGAATAACACGAGAAGAGCTGTCATTTATATATTATCACTTTATAATCATCAGTTATCATTACAAGTTAAGTACAAGTTATAAGGAAACGTCTGATTCTTCCGAACATTAAATTCCCATAAATCTTTTTAATAATTATATTAAGTAAAGGATAAAATGATTATTTAGTTTACAATGGGAAGATGGGATTTAGAGATGGAAAATGGATTCGATGAAATGAAATCGAAACTGAACTAACACCATTCAAGAGATACGCGAAGGTGGTTTTCTATTGTAATCTAGTATCGCCATGTACGGAAACTTTCATTAACCCTTTTAGAGTATGTTTCTGATGTGCGTTTAGCAAGATTTAAAGGGTTATTTAGTTTACTATGAACCTCTTCTTCAAAGGGAATCGATCTGCTCACAACTTTATGGTCCAATGGAAAATATACTTTCTTCTATATATCCGATGAGTAATTAACGAGCGTTTTCTAAAGTGTGGTATTGACCAAACAACCACAGCTTGTGAATTTGCTGTAAATGGTTTAAGCCGGAATGTAATGAATGAAACGTTCGGCAAATCCATAGATCAGTTTCGATCAAACTTGATTTCAATACAGCCAAATGTTTATTTAAATTCTAGCCGTTTAATTAGTAATGCATGAATTTGAGTTATTAATAGTTTTTACCAATTGATTTTTTAATTATTTTATTTATAATAACGATAATTATGGCCCTCCGTTAGACTAATAATAATTACGATAATTGTCATTTGTAAAGTTACATTTATTCTATCGAACTTTAAAAATGTTTATCTAGAATAAATGATACTATTAAGAGCGAAAGTTCAGATGCTTGATTAATTCCTAATATTATTAAACCCCTTAATACTTGTTGAACGATTATTAATTTCAATGTTTTACCGTTATATTATCATTTGCAAGAAGTTGTTTAGGGATGGTATAAAAAGAAAAAGGTGTTTGACTTGAAAATTAAAGATAATAGTTGAACGGAATGAATAGGTATTAATATTAATAAGGTTCGTGTTTGGTCAGATTTTCCTTTGCCTTGCTGTCTAATAACGATTTGATTTATTAAACTGTTGTTATCGGTATAAAAAATAATCTAGATTAAAGGTGGATTTTGAATTATATATTCAACGAGGCGTGTTCACGGAGGAAACCGGCAAACAAGCAACATCGCGATACTTGTAGGGGAAACAGTTCCAAAATCCGTTTTCGGAGAGTTCCAGGTTTGGGGATAACAATAACAAATCTTTATCTGCAAGAATGCATGTATATAAATTAATAACAAAAAATAATATTTTGGTACATCTCTACCTGCGGTCAAAAAGTAAAGCTTGTAGTAGACAGCAGGAGTTTTTGAACATCATTAGAGAAATAAACAGAATGTCTCTTTACAAAAGGATAATGAAAAACAAACAAGTAAACAAACACAATAACGTAGCATGAAAAAAACCAACCAAATTAAATCTTAGCTTTAAAATATCTTAACTATAATTTGAAATTATAAATTTTTTGCCTTCTTGTAGTTTTTGAAATTTTGAATAATGATCCTCTTTTTATAAAACAAAAACAAACGAAGAGCCATATTTAATGAAAATTTCTAATATTGCATAGTTTTTACATTGTAAAAATGTGAGCTCACTAATGAGCCGTTTCTTGTGTTATATTCACTGATGTAACTATCGGGTTGTCCGGAAAATAATGCAGGATTTTAAGTTTTCATTAAAAAAAATCTATATAAAATATTCTGTTTACGTTTACAGGATTACTCATTTGTATGAATGTCAACACTTATTAATCCTCTTCCAAATGATATTGTTTGTTTACCTCTGTAGCATTCCGCTACTTGGAAATAATTCAGTCATCCTTATAATGTCAAAGCGAGAATTTCGTACGATTTTCTTTTACGAGTTTAAACTCGGCCGAAGCGGAGCCCAAACGGCTAGAAACATTAACCAAGTCTGGGGCGAGGGTTGTGTTAATGAGTGCACTGTGCAAAGGTGGTTTAAAAAATTTCGGGAGGGAGATTTCAGCCTTGAAGATGAAGAAGGTCGTGGAAGGCCTTCCTCTCTTAATGATGATGTTCTGCGATCAGTGGTGGAAGAAAACCCCAAAACAACTGTTCGAGAACTTGCAGAGCAACTCAAAGTCAGTAAAACGACCGTCGCTGACCACCTCAAGGCGATTGGAAAAGTGAAAAAACTCGAAAATTGGGTTCCACACTCATTAAACGATCGCCAAAAAAATCAGCGCTTTGATGTTTGTGCATCACTTCTTTGTCGAAACAAAAATGACCCATTTCTGGCCAGAATTGTTACATGTGACGAAAAGTGGATTCTGGACAGTGGCTCGACAAAGGAGAAGCTCCAATACATTTTCCAAAGCCCCACTCATCAAAAAAAGGTAATGGTTACGGTATGGTGGGCTTCATTTGGTTTAATACACTACAGCTTCTTAAATCCTGGCGAAACCATCAATGCTGAATCATACTGTAACCAAATTAATACCATGCATCAGAAATTGGCAGTAATGAAGCCCTCTTTGGTCAATCGGAAAGGGCCCATTTTGTTGCATGACAACGCTCGACCACATGTGTCACGTGTAACGTCACAAAAATTATTGGAGCTTGGCTATGAAACTTTGCCTCACCCACCCTACTCTCCGGACCTCTCGCCTACTGACTACCATTTTTTTAGACACCTGGACCACTACTTACAACACATAATATTCAAAAATCAAACGGAACTGGAAAATGCATTTATTGACTTTATCAATTCTAAAAATTCTGAATTCTACTCAGACGGAATTAATAAGTTACCAACACGTTGGGAGAAATGTATTGAGAGTATGGGAAATTATTTTGATTAAAGAACATTGCTTTAAAGTAACTAGTTTCTTTTTTTTTGTTTAATACCAAAATCCTGCATTATTTTCCGGACAACCCAATAGTTACAACATTAATTTTAAATCCATTTATTTAGAGGTCTATTGTCCGAATTACTCCTTTAAATTATTTAATCTTTTTATGTAAGGGTTTTGTTGAATTGAAAAAGTTAGTGCCACGAGCGGGGTTCGAACTCACGACTTAAGTACGCCCCTGCTGTACGTACCACTTGAGCTATTTTGACTTCGATCCACTCGGACACCAACTTCCCATCTCAACCTACAACCTTTCCAATTTAACCTCCTTTTTTCATTTTTCGAATATCGTGTAATCAGGAAAAAAGGAAAAATGGCAAAAAGGAGGGAAAATTAATCATTTTTATATCATTATTTATTGTTGTAGTAAAATTATCATCTGACAAAATGATACATGTATCATCTGCATAACTAAATAATTCGTCCAGAGAATGAAATTACCATTAATATATAAAATAAACAAAATTGGGCCTAAGACGGTACCTTGTGGTACTCCCGATTCAACGCGTAAAGAATAACTATAAACTACTCCAACCTTTGTGACCGATAGTGTCCGATAAATATTATTCAAGGAGTTTAAGGGGAATATTAGAGATTCCAGTACACTCAAGTTTTTTTTCTAGCATCAACTTATGATCAACAGAGTCGAAAGCCTTTCTAATGTCCTGAAACAATCCAATATCGTAATTACTTTTATTAATTTCTTGTGAAATAAAATTAATAACATCAAACAAAGCCTGCTCAGTGGATCTTTATGGAGGAAAACGATACTGTTTTGGAGAAATTATCATATTTTCATATAAATAAGTCCAATAATCTTTTTTTAATTGTTTTTTCTAGAATTTTGGAAATGGATAAAGTTAATGAGATAGGCCTATATTTATTAACCTCTAGTTTTGAACCAGATTTCAATAACGGTATTACTAGGAGCAGATGGATATTGACTAAGTGAATAAGCTAAATTATAAACCTGTACCAAAGGTAGAATTGTAAATTTGGAAAACTTTTTAAGAACGAAAGTATTTAAAAAGTTGTCTTGGAAAGTATTATTATCTTTGAAGAATTTAAAAAGCAGTTCAAGTTCCGAACAGGTTATTGGCTTTAAAGTAAAAGGTGTTAAGTAGTTTGTTCTCTCAAAAAGTACCAATTATGATTAAATTTAGAGATTTCAAATTCACTATTTTGAGTGAAAAATTTATTAAATGCATTTGCGATTTTAAAATTATCTGTTACATTGCCATCAGAATCAGAACATAATTTCATTAAAATTTCCTTATTAGGTTTGTCATTAGTTGCTGATCTAATCAACTCCCAACATAAGTTTGCGGTCTTTAATTTTCTTCCAATTTTTTTTAATGTAACGCTGTATATGAAATGATACAGATTCCATGGAAATTAGCAGTATAGCACTAGTGACGTCGTTAAATTTCTTCGATTGCATTCAAAATCTAAATTATTTACTACTTGAAACGTAAACTGTAAACAAGTTTTTATTATATTGGGTTTAATTAGTTGTTTTCGGTTTTTTATGATCGACTTCGTATCAGGGATAGAATCGTAAGATTTTAAATTATTTTATGCAACGTAGAGGATCTGCAAAATCCAATATAAGCCCAGAATCTGAGATGGTAAAATCAAACATACCTCAGTCCCAGAATGTGTCTATTAAAATAAAAGGACCAAATTATTAACTGCAAAGGTGCCAGAAATTGTAAACCCTTGATTAAATAACCCTAACCACAACTGGTTAAAACATGCTTCATATAGTCATACTCACGGTAGTGACAGGGCATAGGTTTCCTGAAGAGGTCGCATCGTCCGAGGTTCTTTTTCAAAAGTGGCATTTTGCTTTTCAGTCGTTTGTTTTTCAAGGTGGTAGGCAACGCACTTCTGCTCACTGTTAGTGCGTACGTTCACATGTAGAAAAACTCCCTTTCCTCTAAGGACCAAGACTTGTTTCTTCCCCACGTTCCCGTTCCGAAGGGATGGGTGGATCGACACAAAAGATTTGAGTTTAATTTATTTAATGTAATAAATTCTCTCTCACTCTCTCTCTCTCTCTCTCTCTCTCTCTCTCTCTCTCTCTCTCTCATATGTCGAAAAACAAGTCTGTCTGGGAAATGTTAATTTGCAAAGGTTTTTTATGAGCAAATGACTTCTTATTCCCTTTATATAAAGGGGAGGAGGCTTTAGTAATCGAACTATCCTCTAAATCGTCGAAAACATGTGTTCAGGAGCAATCGTTTCCAGTCTCCTGGGATTCGATTCGAACGGGGCTCAGTCGTAAACAGCGTCTAGACTGATCTCGCCACCAAGCCAATTCAGATAATTCACAGAGGTTAAGCGGGTGAAACATTGGTCGAAAGTGAACACAAGACGTTGGCCCGTTGGGTCATCGCAGTGCGTTCACACCAAACGCTTCAACTCCCATTCCAACTTGCAAATAATCTGACCTCGTTTTACACAGGCGACGTCATTTAAATATACTAGATTTTTTTTATGTCCGTGTAGAGAATCACTGGAATAGTTAATGTTTAAGGTTCTCCCTCTGAGGGCCTAGTTTATGTCAATCTTGTACTGTTTGATCGGGCAGTTAATGGATGAACGATTCCCAGGTGTTTCCTATTGATCATCAATCAACAAATGATGCCGTACTGCTAGATCAAACAGGGGGTTAATTAAGATGATCATCCAGTCGACTATATCCGTTCAATGGACAAATATTTCACTATCAATTTAAGCCCCGAGGCGAATTTAAGGTAATTTTTGTAAATTCCACAAAGATCGAGAAATTCTTATAATTTAATTAACTGCCTGCAGAAATTTATAGCTTCTAAAAATGAGATCCACTGAGCGACAATTAATTTCATCCTTTTGACTAAATGTGATTGTTAGCTATGAAATAAATAATAAATTCAAAAATGGAAGAAATATGTTTCAACCAATAAACTTAGTAGAATGTTCAGATTTTCTTTTTGTTAGTTTAAATGTTTCATTAGTTTTATTGATTGCAGTCTTTTTCCTCTATTTAATACTAGATTATAAAAACTTTTAAGCTTTTCCAAGTTTTATTTTTTAGGTAGATGCATTTCGGGCCTTTCGCGCCTCCTCCTCAGTACATTTTTTACGACCGTCTATTGACACTCATAAACACTTTTGATTGGGATTTTGAGGTTAATGTGTAGGGTGTGGTTGGGGACGTACTAAATAGCAATGACTATGATTCTGAGGACTTTGGATTGGAACGACTGTATTCTTTGGATGTTGGAAGGTTTAGCTTGCCTCATAGTTCTAGTCTGTACGTCCAGATTGGTTTTAGTATTGTTTTGTAGATTGTCAGTTTGTTTTTCGTTAAAGCGGTAGCTTTGCAAGACAGTCTGTAGAGTAGACCGAAACGTTGGTTTAGTGCTTTCGTTTTAGGCGTGTGTTGGTTCCAGGTTAGTCTTGAGTCTACTTGGAACCCAAGGTAGCGGACGAAGTCTGTATTTGGACTGGGAGTATTATTGAGGAATATACTGTATGAAGGGTTTGTGTCGAAGGGCGATTGATACATGGATGATTTTGCTTTCATTGAACTTTATCCACCAGAGTTTGCTCCATTTGGCTATTTGCAGGACATGACCTGGAGCTCCTCTGAAGCAGTTGTGGGATCAGAATGAGAGGACAGCACAGCTGGGCAAAGGATGCAAATCCACCATCTGGTGGAGGGCGAAGTTGGGATATCTGTAGTACAGGATCGGTCCAAGTACGCTGCCTTGAGTTTCCGCTACCGGTGCAAAATAGTTTGGTTAGGTAGGAACGAAGGATTACATAGAGGGTATTTGGAAGGAACAGGAGGCCCTTCATGCCACACGCGGTTAAACGCTTGTGACACGTCAAGAAAAGCCCTTACACTCAAAACAAAACTGAGGAGGAGGCGGAAAGGGCCTCGAATGTATCTACCTAAAAAATAAAACATTGCAAAAGAAGTTTTATAATCCAGATGAGAAATATCTAACAAATGAAAAGCAAGAAATATCTACTTGGTACTGTTAATATAAATAACTTTTTTTAAATAATGGGGTTGTTTTATGACATAAGGGGAAATTGTATCGTAATAGGCGAAAGGGCAGCAACAAAAGCTTTTTCGACATCGTGGCAGAACCTTGCCTGTGCGCTTTTTGGAGAGAAAGTTGACAATTATGTCACCGGACAGGCTCGGTGGTTCAGTTGGGCCATAAATCAAAATTGTTTATTGATTATTATTTCTGACCAGATGTTCATTCAAACGTGACAGTATGTTTTGTTGATTTGACTAGCTTGGTTTGATGTTTTTACATGTGTAGTCAGAAATTGCTTTAGAATCAGCAATAAAACATAACGTACTGTCATTATTAGTAAAATTAGCATAATTATTTTTATATTTTTTAATTTTTAATTTTCTTTTTGTTTCAGGTGATTCGACTTTTGATATTTTCGTATTTTCGTAAGTACATTTAATTCCAGCCGAAAATGTTGCCCGCGCAGCAATTGGGATCGGCTTACCTATTCATCATCAGATTTCATAAGTAGTCGGTTCTGTAATAAGTCATAATTCCGACACTCTAGACGAGTTTCTAAAGGAAAACTTGTAGACAACAATTTTCCAAAGCAAACCCTTAGCCTGATTAGACAGTGTAAATCCTCATTTCGTTAAACTTAACATTTAACCCCTTGGGACCTGGCAAGGTGAAATCTGAATTATTTTGTTATAAAGTTTATTCCTCAAAGTATTTTAGAAGATTTAATGAACTTTCAGAGGGCGAATGGTTTTCTAGATTTTTAAAATATTTTATTACACAGTATTTTAATTTCATTTAATCGGTTAGACTGATAAAGTGAGTCGAGAGGCAGATTAGTATAACAAATAGATATGTTAAAAAAATTATTCGTGTATCGCACGTGTGACGACTTAAATACATAAATAGTACATAGACAGAGAGTTACTTAGATTTGTGTAAAAATGGGCAAAATAATAAGAATGAGAGAGGTACACCCGTGAATAGTGGGAGGCTTTTTAATGACCATCTTCTCTATCGAGAGAACACGATAAATAGACATAGATATATGTAAAAAAGACATATATTTATATTTAAAGGTAATACATGGGCAGTGTCACTCGATCTAGCATATTCTGATTACTGTTTATTGAATTACTAGCTCAGCTCAGCTTTGATTTCAGCTTCAAAAGTGTTACTGTAAAAATAAATATTTATGTACTAACAGCTCTATAATTACAAATCTTTGTCGAAAGTAAGTTGAAAGGATACTCAATACTATGGTGGGATAATCAATATTCTACTATCGGCCCTCTCGCACTACACCGCAATAAATACATTGTATCTAAATAAACCTAAAAAAGAAACACTTTTTGTAACTGATGGCTCTACTCATAAAATCACACACAGGATTTTGAGCATTAAACGCTTACCATCAGGTTGAAAGAGTTTCAACACGACCCTTGACGTTAATTGTAATTGACTTGTTAATGGCGTTTAATGCTTGAAATCCAGATAGTTTTAAATAACAAATCTATGAGTAGAGCCATCATTTAGCGAATGTACATACTCACCCTTGTTAATGGGGGCGTCGGTGGCCGTAACGGTTTGGGCGTTGATATATCGCTCATCGTTCTAAGGTTAAGGTCCCGGGTTCGAATCCTGCGGCTTTACATTCGAACACTTCTTACTTACAAATGAGCTTTTTTCAAAAACATCGGTACTCCGAGGGTTGGTAACTTCTGCTGTTGAGACCCTCGTAAAAAAACATACTCATCTCACCTTTACTATTTATATATATATAAAAAAAAAACAAGACGAGACATGTATTAAGCATCAATCATCTCTAATATTCTGATCATGGGTCCCTTAAGCCCAGTCCTCCTATCGGGTGGCAATAGCTTTCTATATAGAGCCATGGAATGACACCCTTCGATTCAGTAGGCCAAGCAATATTTCTCTACATGCCGGAAACATACTCAAGCTGTGGTCTAAAAGTGTAAGTATCCAGGCTTCCCCAGGCCTATTCTCAGTCGTTTGAGGATTATACCATGACCACGATTTGGATCCTCCGAAGGCCACCCATCGACCAAGCTGACTAATTGATAGACACGTACATTACATAAAAACAGACAAAAGAATATGTCAATGCATGATAGATGAATAGATACATTTAGATACACGCTGATTGACAGATAAATGAATGAGAAATTACATATGCTGAGAATACTTGCAAGCATGGACATTTAAGCTCCAAAGTCACCAATTGGGTATACAATAAAACAATTTAAACGTAGGTAGACGTGTAGAGAAGCTTTTTGTGGTTTCACATTAGATAAATAATGAATGAATTGAAGATATAGATAATAGATAGCAAGACTGTACATTTTTTTTCGAAATAATAGTCTTTCTTGACATGTACAAAATCTAAGATAAGAATTGTAATGTAAATGTCTTGTATACTCCAAAAGTAGATAAATAAATTTCATCATTCCACGTCATTTTTTTTTAATGAACAGAAATGATTGGAAACAGACTGAGACGTATTCGAACTCGTGGAGCTCTTTTAGGAATATTTATAACCACCCGGCCACCATAGATGTTAAAAATTGATTTTCCGATTTTAACTGTTCATTACACAACTCATTTGAAGTTACATAATTATTATTTTAAGGTTTTTGACATTAAATAGAGCAATCGGTGGTCAGTACTCGACGTCGAGTAGGCGCCGACAGTCAAACGATATCTGTGTCGTATCACAAGTGTGATTTATATGAAAATTTGTCTCGATAAATCGATGAACGGGTCGAACGCACGGGGGAAAGAGAGCTAATGAAGCAGATCTCTCCGGGCAAAGCGGCTTTAAATTTATCTCGAGATCAGATTTACGGGATAAATAAAAACGAAGGATTTGCCCCGATCTCTCATTTACGAGTACCGGCCATCTGCTCCGTCCTTTTCTGACTTATTGGATTTTTCTTCGGGGCAATCTGCTAAAATCGTGTATGCTTGGCGTGAGGAATTCTTCTTTATTGATTTTTTTTTTTAAATTGTGCACTTGCAATTTTTTTCCAGAAGAGTTTGCTTCAAGACCTAAAAACTCACTTTGAGTAAAAGCCTTTCTATTTATTCGAACGAAGCTTGAATTGGCGAGATTGTTATTTTTCCCTTGGCCTATTTCCACATTTTATTGTGGCCATTACTGAAATAGAAATCCGAGGGATAAACCGTCGATATGGGATAACGTTTTAATCCTCTTCAAAACTTTTCTCGTTAGTTTAATAGTATCACAAAGGAAAATAGCAGCTCGTTGCTTCATTGATTTAGGAATTCTACTTTTGTTATAAAAATGATAAAAATTATTACAAAAATTGGAACAACTTCGTTCATTTTTTAACGTATAATTTTAATCTTTTGACTTCTATATAACCAATTTAATTGAGGGGGTTACTCAATATTCCACCATCGGTCCACATGTTAATGCTATTAAATACATTCTGAATATAAATGGCTTATTGACGGACTGCTCGCAAACCTATTTATACAATAAAATATAAAATTGTCAATTATTGTATTTTTGTTTTATTGCATATTGTATATTTGTTTCCTTGTTATATTTTTTTTTAAACATTGAAGGTAATTCTCCAACTTTTCTTTCCTCGCTAGTTATTTCCTTAATATAGGGTTTCAATTACTGAAAGATATATATACATTTATCTTCATTGTAACACATTATAAGCTTTCACTGTCAAAAGCTAGGTCATCTCAACTCCCAAAGCATGTAGTTTTAAACGTAGGATCACTCTAACTCACTTTTAAAACCATTCTTTCCTATTGACATACCATTCACTCAAGTCGGTGGGATACTAAACATTCCACCATCGGCTTCTCCCACAACACATTCACGCTAATAAATACATTCAATCTGAAAAAAAGGGAAGACAAAACGAGATATCTATCAGTCATGTATAATATAACAACCCTGTTTTCTACAAAAAATTTAACAGAGGACCCAAATAATCACGGCCTTTCTCAAGCACTTTTTTACGAGGGTATTTTAACTATGGACTCGGACAGTCGATCGTTTTGAAAAAGCCCCATTAGCAAGTGTATTGGGTTCGAATGCATGGGCGCTGGATTCTCCTTCGATGAGCGGACTGTCAACGTCAACTCAACCACTGTCTCCTCTGCACAATTTTTAGAGTGTTTTTTAACTACTATTATAACTAGCTATTACTATTATGACTAATCTAATGAGAGTCTATAGGGCCTTTAATATTCCACCATTAGCCCTTTTACACTACATTCTCGTTAATAAATTCATTCAATCTCATTGTACACAAAATCAATTACAAAACGAGATATCTAACAGAAATTTCAGTCAGTTTTTTCCAAAACTGCGAACAGAGGACCGCAGAACCCTCTTGCCGTTCTCACAAACACAATTCTCAATACGATTGGCATTCCTACACGTTCTCTGTATGGAGTCAAGAATGACGCTTCCATTAAATGAGATACATTTAGCAACTTTTGTCTAAATACCAGACACGTAATTTAGCCAAAACGTATGGATCGCGTTAACTTGCATGGCCTATTCTTAATCGAATGAAGATGATTACTTTTCCAAGATTCAGATCCTTCCCGGGCGGCCAATCGACCGTGCTTTTTGATTTGATCATTTTCATCATAATATTTGAGAAATACTGATCAGCTAAATTAATGAATCAGAAATATTATATTTCTCTATGTATCTATAGTATAATCTGTCGAAAGTACATTAAATTATATGGATTAAATGTATCCATATGATATTTTGCAGATGCAGAGACAAAAAAAAATAGAGACAAATATTTGAATATACAGACTTATTACCAGATTCATACAAAAATATAAAAACAGGCAGAGAAATATATCAAAACATGGTAGGTGAATATGAATGAGAAATGAATAAATGGTAAATTACACATTTCTTTATATATGTTAAGCAATTGTATCATTTATCATTTCTAATTGTATCTTTGTTGTTAAAAAAAACGTTTAGTGGGATTTTCAGTATAATAACGAACAATAAACACCTCTTGTTAATTCGCATAGGTTATGATTTAAAAAAACCCAATGTTAGCGATATAAATATTTAATTTAAAATACCACATAATATTTTTGATTAGTGCATCAGAGGATTATCTGCTGATTGATATAAAAATAAGTTAAAAAGTAGCTGACAAACTATGAATCATCGTCATACCAAGTTGGATACTTGTTTAATAAACATTTTCAACTTGATTTGCTTATTTATCGAGGGAAGATTTAAAGGAATTTTTAACGTTTTGATTCTATTAGATCGATTGATTTAGAAATTGATCAGTTGATTTAATTATTGATTTTTTTAGAGACAGAATTAGGACTTTGATTTATAACTTGATTGTATAATTGCCCAAACATTTTCATAACAATCGATCGACTTGTTTGATTGATTTAAAACAATTAAAAATGAAAGAATGTTTACAGACTTAAATTACCTAATCGAAATTAAGTTTTAAAAAAATATTCACATCATTCCTAGCCCCAATATTTTGTCAGGAAATTTTTAGAATTGCTGCAGTCACAAGGAAGGTTTTAATAAAAAAGCCACGTTTGAAATGTTTAAATATAGCATTTTTATAGGATGAAATAAAAATCAAGTATGCTTTTCTAAATCAAAGGATCCATTTATCAAGGGTTTAGTTGTAGTAATTAGTTGGACTGCGATCCCCATCAACCTTTGCTAATTTTAATCTAGTGGACAAATGCTACCGGACCATCTGCGCTCATTTGCATCTGAAAACCCTTTTTATTCAAAAGAGAAATCACTGTCTCTCTCTCTCTCTCTCGCTCTCTCTGTCCTCTTACGCGGTCCAGAGGGAGATTAAGTTTAAATGATCCCGAAGCAAACTGTCAGAGACGTGCCCTGACTTCAATTTTTGTCTGGCGTGGGATTTTTTTCTCCTCGAAGGGTTCATTGAAATGGGCGATAATTTAACTAAAGAACTTTTTAAGCGAATTTTCGAATATCTTACTTTTAATTTCCCTGGGATTTTCTCTTTGGCACAACTTAAATTAGGATAATCTGCTATTTTAAGTATTCATAATAAAAAAACAACATAAAATATAATATGTACATAAAAAAATTATTGTTCGCAATCAATAAAATCTACATTCAGATTCGCGTTTTGCACATAAATTCAATTGGAAATGGTGAAACTGGCTTGAAAAACAAGAATCAACGGACCATTTACACTATATTATAATTCTATCTTGAGCGTACAATTTTTCAACAGAAAATATTTATTTACATTTTAGAACATCAAATTTTATTATTTTAATAATATTGTCACAAACTGATGACCAAGGGCAACGGACGTTGAAACACAGGTTTGAATGTAGCTTTATTTTGTGTTACTAGGTAAAAAAGTATTAGACATGTGCCCGAGCGTTCATGCCAATGGGACTAGGAGCCTGGAAAAAATTACTTATTGGACTTTAACAACTTGATTGAAGGTAGAACAGAGATTTTGGAAAATGACGTCTCTCAAAAGCGAGGATAAACGGAACGTTTAATTAATTTTTAAATAACAATTGACCACAAATTCCCACCACAAAATATTGATTAGCTTTGTTTGCCTATTAACACCAAATAACTTTTATTGTTTAATGACATCGCTTACAGTTTCTAAAGAGATAAAGTACTTGAGAAGCTTTGAAGGCGTAACTTGTTTCCGGAATAATCAGAACATGCGTCAGCGTTATCTCCTAACACGATAACAATATTTTTAAAATTGTCTTCGTCTCGAGGCGATTAGCGTAGTTACGTCTTATACGTCGCTCCCATAAAAATTAATTAGCAATAGTTGTTTGTTAATTGGTAGTCCTTGACCTGGGTTGTTAGAGAAAATAAATATATTAACCTTTCCGATAATAGTAATTTAAAGCCAACGTATTATAATAAAATTCCGTCGGCTTTTTGGCGTTAAATCATTTTAAAAAAAAGATCAAGGAGCTTAATCTTCAAAGCGAATTAATCTACTGGCGTATTTTTCTCACCCCTCCCAGTCGTTACTTACGGTTTTACATCTTCTGCAACTGCATTATAAATCCTGGGGATAAGAAAACAAGATGAAGTTTGCAGTTACGCGTACCATCCCCGGAGCCTTAGCGTATCTTTATTTCTCGCAACGTATAAATCAACCCGGCCCGGGAAATAAACTATTTCCATGAAGGGGGAGCCCGGCTAACTTGTGAAACGCGAGTAAACTTGTCTTTGTAAATCCGTTCGCCTTACATCAGTCTCAAAATAGAGAAAACACAGCACTCAAGAAACTGCAACACTAGTCAAACAAAACCGTATATTTGACGAGTCAGATAACGTTTCCATTAAATATCAGTATGTCATCACGCTGAGGCAAATTCGAGGCTCGAAAAAGAAAAAGTTGAACGTGATAAATTAATTTAACAATATTTAGTTGATATCTTATCAGCTATCTCGCACATGATCAAAATCCGATTTATTAAACTAATTATTTAAGATAAAAGAAAGAACTTGGACAATATGTTGGAGAGATATCACGAACAGTGTCTCAGCAAAACGGTTGTTGTCGTGTGAAAACCTGGACACATAGGTCTAGGAGGTAACCAAAACGCGGACGAATCGACTTAGCCCCTGTCTTAACCATCGCGATCCGTCCCTTGGCAGCGTCGGTGAACCGGATCACCAGAGAAGCTCTCGTGTATCAGGAGCACGCTCTAAGGACCTGACTCGTAGGAGAAGGGTCAACCTCACCCAAATAAGAATAAGCCATCTGAGACTGACACACTTACCTTGGGACAAAGCTCGCGATGTATTCGACATAGAGAGAAGTTGCTTGACGATTTGTCCCACTTAATAAAAGGGTGTTTATTTTTGACTTCATATATAGCGTGTAGGAATATCTGTATGTACATATAGACACAAAATGAATGATATGTCATTTATGAATCTGCCTGATCAATATCGTTCTACAATAATATTATCAAAATAACCAGATCAAAAAACAAGGTCGAAAGGTGGCTCTCGGAAGAACCAAATCGTTGAAAAACGGTTTTTCTTTAATATACAGAGACCAAGCACTTGATTGGAGGGCATCATTACTTGGCCCCGTATAGAGAGCGTGTAGGAACCGATATGAGAATCGTGTAGGGCTGTGTGGATCCCCTTATCAGATTTTTATAGGAAACAAAATTGTTTTATTGCATAGAGTACTGAAAGTTTTGTGTAAACCGTGTGTTCTCACTGAATATATTTATTGGCGTGAATGTGTAGTGTAAAAGGGTCGAGGGAGGAATATTGAATACCCATCGACTCTCAATTAAGTTAGTTATGTAATAGTTGTAAAGGTTGGTGAGAAATATCGAATTCTCCACCACCCTAACTGAGTAAATGGCAGGTAAATAAGAAAGAAATGTTTGAGGGTGAGAGTGTGAATGAATTTTGATCATCTATCTATGAAACTGATTGCATTAAGAGCTGAAGTGACCCAGCTGTTAAAATTGTTGTTAAATATTATTATATTAAATTAAAAACATGACCTCGGTGGATGGACGGATAAGTCCGATACTCCAGACTGCCAAACCGGGTGATTCTAGAGGTCTTCTGATAATTTATTGTAAATTACAACGCTGGAATGGCCGGTGGACTGCGCGAGAAGCGGGAGGCTCAATTCTGTACATTACGTATAAATGTACATAAACGTGCAGATTCGAAGTTATATAAATCTGTAAAATTCAACAAACTTACAAACCGGACCTTGCTTCTTCACACTACCATCACTCGCCGATAAAGGCCGATTTACACCCCCCTAAAAAAAAAAGAAAATTGTCTTATCTTTTCCATTGTTTTCTTATTTAGTGACTCTAAATAATCCTAAAAAGTAAAAGACTATTAATGCCCTTGGGGGGGGGATAACTATGCGGAAAAATAAATACCGAACATAAACAGTCGGGAAAGAAGGTGGATTCAAATATTTATAATTCCCGTCCGGTGGTAAATGTTAGTCTTAAAATAGGCGGAGGTTACTGATAAATAATTCAAGCCGGAGATCCCAAGCGGCCTTAAAATATGCCCTTTGGAAATATTATTCTGATATAACCCTTTCAAAAGGATTACGCGAATTATTTCCAATCTGGCGGTATAATAATAAGTGCTGATTTTATTGTTGAACTAAGGCCAATTTTCCTTCAAGCCCTGATATTGAGTGCTAACTGACTTTTAATCAGTAATTAATTATTTCGATTTGATCGATTATAAACTTCAAACCTACTGTTCGAAATACATTAAAATTTGATCCTAATGTAGGCAAAAAATTGACTACAAGAAGTAAATATCTATATGTCGGATTGAAGAAATTCTTTAATAAAGATATTAATGGCCCCGAAATGCCAACACCGAGAATTCGCTGGCCAGGTGTGTTAGGTATTAAGAATTGCTTAATAACGCTAAATTCTAAAAAAAAAAATAGAGCACATTTCTATAGGACTTTCCATCATAAAACTCGGAAACATTTTCCCCAGTAATAAATATCAACAAAAATCATTTGTTTTTGCTGTCAGTAAGTTCAATGGGAATCAGTGATATTGATTGGCTTGCAGACAACCAAATTATATTACCATAATGAAAATATACTATTTAATGAATAAATAGGGCAAAATTAACACGTTTTTATAACAAAATTTGTGATCGCCAGGTTGTTGTACATTGTGGAATTGTATGCGATTTAGCATGCTTTGGACGATACGATACGATTGGTGCGTGGCCTACTTCGTCTGTACCGACGAGTGAGGTTACTTCTGTCCTTGACAGGTCCTCTGACCATCTTCTCGTTCTACTGTTGTTATAAGATTCTATGAACTCGAACTTCTCGGCAGATTGCTACTGCCAAGTGGTGGTCTGGGTCACACGTAGGTCTGGAGGGTAACGAAAAGAGGATGGCCGAGACGTCCCAAGGACCTGGGGCAGAGACAGAGGGCCGGATAGGCAATGAAGCTAAGAGTACAATCGATATGTGGTCCTCGGAGGATCTAAATTGTAAGACGGATTATCCTCACCCAATTAAAATAGGCCGTGCGATGTTGTCACACAGACTTTTGCGGCTGTGATACAAAAGGGCTTAATGTTCACCCGCGGACGATATGACAAATCACTTTAAAATACTTTTTTCGTACTATTCCAATTAAAAATCCACTGGATATAACGGGTTTCGAACTAAGAACCTCCAGCATGGCAAATACGAGCGATACGCGGTCCTCGCAAGCAGAGCCATGGATGGGTTTTTAGGAATTGGAGATTTAAGACGTAAGGTTTTGCGATTTTGCCAAACAGTATACAAACTTTTTTGTCCGCCTAGCCTTACTGTGTAATTAAGCCTTTTGTGTTTTAATGTAGTTCGGCCAATCGCGCCTAAAATCCCATTACTAAACATGAAGGAATGCTGAAACGCTAAAATGTGAAACCGCCAATATTTAACATCATTTTTGACTACTGGAGGGCTTTAAAAGTCGATTAGCTTGTTTTTAAACAACTGCTGTATTCAACAGATTGCCTTAGAAATTGCTAATTTAACAAGTCCCTGAACAAGGAGGGAGATATCTCCTAGAACAATGTAATAATAATCCCAAGCGTCTTCTTGCCGCCTGTTTGGTTGGGGGGGGGGGTAAAATAGTTGGGGCTTCGTCCGATAAGAAAGGTGTGTAAAATTTGTTTAAGACTATTTCGAGATAAGAGATAATTAGTCTGAAACAACCGGCGGCCAAAAACTTTTTATTATTATTTTTTTTTATAATCGCCCCTTACGATCGCGCATCATGCTTTATTTTTGTATCACGACAGTTAAGCAATTGACTCCCGCCCTTTCCGTTTCTACAGTTTGGTTTTAACATAATTCCTAATAGGTTGGTTTTTGCCCTTGGTTCAGAA
>NW_019392897.1:2225118-2412618 GCF_000648675.2 Cimex lectularius | reverse complement strand
CTTTTATTGGTCATTATTGAATGTCAGTTCCTCGTTAAACAGACTTTTGCAATAAAAGAAAAAAATCATGTCAAAGAAGCGCACTGCCGAAATTTGCTCGTAGCCACAACCTAACGATAATGATAATGGTGATAAGACGAATTGGTCTAAATTTAGCTATCTCAGAAGTTTCAAATTTGAAACAACTGTGTTTAAATCGCAAGGGTACAGTTTAAGCTTTAAATCTAACTGGGGGCTTTGTCTTGATAGTAATAAAATCATTTATAACTTATACAGATGCTGTTTTGTTTATCAAAGATGTTGATGATATTTTCACATTAATTGCTGGTAATGAGATTTTTTTCTTCTGGCACGTATCAAAGAGGTGAAAAGAGTGGTAATCGTTTAAAATTGATAGCTCCTCCGGCTAAACATTATGATTAAGCCAGTTTAAAGTCTTTTACCTTATAATTTGCCGCATGAAAGTTTTAACCGGATTATCTTACAATAGTAATTGCGGCTAAATACAATTTTGATAATTAATTATTATTTGATCGAATGTTTCAATTGATAATCTTCAATGGAAAGCCACTTTTAGTTCTTTTTCTCTTTCCTTTCACGCCTCTCACATTCCTTTTAACGTTTTCTCCCTATCGCTAATCCATTTCTTTTTTCTATTAATTTTTTCATTAACATTTGCAATACTATGTACTTAATTTCTCTTATTTCCTTCGTTCTATGTCTTACAAAATAATTCTTCACCTGCTCTCATTTCTTCGCAGTCTTGCTATACCATATCCTTTATACTCTCTGTCTTTCTTTCTTTCTTTCTTTCTTTCTTGCACTCTCACACTCACTCAGACTGACGCTCTCGCTCTTTGTCATTTTTTTCAATTCTTGTATATTTTTTACCGCCTCTCTATTCTTTTGATTTACACTCTTCTTATTCAGTTCACTAGTTTTCGTGGTCCGCTTGACCAATTAATATCTTTCAATTAACTCTTCTTATTCCTTTTCTTCCTTACCTTTCGTTCTTAAAACCTTTCTAGATTTTACCTCTCTCTCTCTCTCTCTCTCTCTCTCTCTCTCTCTCTCTCTCTCTCTCTCTCNTCTCTCTCTCTCGCTCTCTCCTCTCTCTCTCTCTCTCTCTCTCTCATTGACTCTGACGCTCTCGCTCTTTCTTAGTTCTTTCACTTTCTTGGAAATATTTTTTACCATCTCTCTAATCTTTTCTTTTACACTCTCCTGATTATTTTCTTTCTTCTCGTTTTCTTTTCTTCCTATATAGTATATCCTCTCTTTCTCTCCCGATTTTATATCCTAACTCCCCTATATATACTAGCTATGGCTTGTCTATTATATTACCATGATATTCTCTCTCTCTCTCACACACACACACATTCTCTCTTACTCTCTCTTCTTTTTCTTACTTAGTTTATTTCTAATTTTCTTCTTTTTTCTCACCTATCATATCATGTCGCCCTTTGCAATCGGTATAGAAATGTTGTTTTCGGCAAGCAAGAATTACCTCGCGATCATACAAAAAAGAGTATATATAGAGGAGTTGTAAAAAGATAAAATGAAGAAAGAGACTCGTTTATCAAAGAAATTGCAAATAATTTATACATGTAGATTCTAGTAGCAACAAAAAGATTATCCAGGTTTATTCAATAGGAGGAGAGATAAACTGTCCTTTAACGTTCCATCGAATTACAAATGTGGGCACATTTTGTGTCTGTCCTGGAGCTATCGGTCGTACTCAGAAAAGAAGATATATCGACACAATTTCACTCGATAGGGCCCACTGATTCTGGTGCGGGGAGGGGTGGAATCGCTGAGGCTGAGGTGACGATTAAATCCTTGCAGTTACCTGAAGTAATTTCGCCTCTCCGGCGGTACCGGGGCCGTTAATGTTGTTGTTTAACGGGATCGGCATGATTGCCCTGTCGCAAGTGCCCACCTCGTAAAGCCATCCCTTCTCAAACAAATCCGCGGATTATCCCTGCCCTGCCCCCGGGAAACGTCCGCTCTGTTTTCAACTGCTGAGCTCTTTTCACGAACAAGAAACAAACCCATGGGATCTCAGCCAATTTGCCACTAATACCCTCGTTCAACCTCACCCAATTTTATTATCCAAATCTAAAAATATTTGGCTTAAATTATATGTATATATATGTTTTGTAGATATTCATATATTCATATTAACCAGAGTAATTACTTTAATTGATTTATTATTTCTATGCAAAGTATGGTTGAGTTGAACAATTAGTTACTAGTTTCACGAGTGGGACTCGAACCCACACGAAGGTTGTGATCAGTACCCCGGACGTCATCGTGGGTTCGAGTCTCGCTTGTGACACTAATTTTTCACGTCAACTGTACTATAAGTTAAATGATATGTTCGTCAAAATAAATTTTTATTAGGTGTATACGTTTTTATTGCTGTTTATACTTTATCAACTGCTGTTTATACTTTATGTTAATATCAATAGAAACATTTAGAGGTATGCTTAGATGAATTAAAAAATACTTGTTTAACAAAATAAATTGAAATCATAAAAAGATATGGAAATATCTGACTTTAATTTATTAACAAGGTCTCGTTATCACGCTTTTCATTTTCTCTTTCTCACTCTCTTTCACTCTCACGAACCTTCTGACGCTTTCGCTCTTTATTATTTTTTTCATTTTTTGTATATATATTTCTATGATCCCTCTAATCTTTCGTTTTACTCTCTCCTTGCCCCTATCCTTCCTCATCTTTCAATATATTAATATCCTCTCTTTTTCCATATTCGATCCAAACTCCTATTTTTGTATTATATCTCTCGCCCACTTTCTCACACTCACTCGCTCTTGTATTCTTTACAACGCTTTCTCATTATTGTTTTCATAGTACTTAAATCTTTCAGCGTATAGTACTTTATTATTCTCTTACAATATGTCTCACCGTTATTCTCTCTTTCTCCCTTTTTCTCTCTTTCTCTTTTTCTTTCCCCACTTTTTCCTATATTTCTTTCCATCTATTTCTCACCATCTTTTCCTCCCTATTCCTCTGTATTTTTTATTCTTTTTCTTGTTATTCTTGTCTTACTAACTATAGTATTTTATATCTTTCACTGCATTTATTTCATTTCTTATTTCTCTCACTTTCGTATATATATGCTTTGTTATCATCTCTCTAGTCTTTCGTTTTATACTTTCCTAATTGCTATCCATCCTTATCTTTCAATATACAGACATACATATCGACTATTTTTCATTTTATATCCTCACTCCTCTTTTTATACTATGGGTCGACCTATTATTTTGTCGTTGTCCTACCCCCTCTCTCCTTCGTTATGCCTTTCTCTCTATGCCTCTATCTGTATGTGTATTTTTCGTATGTGTGTACGTATGTTTCATTACTGTTTACTGAAACATTGGTCATATTAATTGATATTATGGAAAGATATGAAAATGGAAGTAATACTCGGACTATAATTTATTAACAAGGTCTCAAAATCACCTCCAAACTCTCTTACTCTTCTCTCCCCTCTCTTTCCTTCTCTTACTGTATATCTGCCTGTTCATTTGCTTCTTACAATCTATTTATATATTTCTAATTTTAATTTGCTATCTATGTGTCGACCTGCCTATCTATCTTGCTATTGTATTTTTATTCCATCTGCTTATCTGTCTATCTATATTATGAACTCGTTGAATGTCTTACAGTCAAGAAAACCTGATAAGGCTATTTTTTACGTAATGCAATGAACTCATTTTTTTATTTAATGCATTTGCATGTAACACCTGTCGTCTAAATTCGTTTAACCCTGGGCACTCTGCCACACAGTGACTCTACCCAGAATGTTGTTTAAAGTTCATGACAAGCTTTCCCAATTCATAATGTGCCTTGTCCATAATTATTTTTACATATTTATTTTGAATAATGGTTTATTAGCATCTTATGTATTATAAAATACTCTACTAGTTTCGACGCTCGACTGGTGGCATCCTTTTTAAATGTTTCGTTGAAGCTATAATATATTATAATAAAAATATTTAAAAAAATCTAAATATACATATCATTACATTTTTAAACAAAATTTGCAATACTATATATTTTACACTTTAAACATTATTACGTTATTTTCTATAATTTTTTTTAACTGTTCAATACATAAAACTATTGTAACATATTGAACAGTTTAAAATTTTTTTTTTTATTATTAATTATTAAGAAATCGTGAGATGCGGTCTGGTGTGATGTAGGTTTCAGAAAAATATTTTCTTTAGCGTGCCAACGCTTCGATCTTTTTTGAGATCATCTTCAGGGCCTGGGATTTACAAACATTGTTTAAATTTAACAAATACATGTACAAACATTTACAATGTTTGTAAATCCCAGACCCTGAAGATGATCTCAATAAAGATCGAAACGTTGGCACGATAAAGAAAATGTTTTTCTGAAGCCTACGTCACACCAGACCGCATCTCACGATTTCTGAATAATTATCGACTAACGGTCACTAATCACCAAACATTTTTAAAAATAGAAAATAAGGTAATAATGTTTAAAGTGTAAAATATATAGTATTAAAATTTTTATTAACATGTAATAAAATGTATATTTAGATTTAAAAAAAAAATGTTTTTATTACAAGCTTTTATTAAGCTATAACATGCTTCGACGAAAGACTTGAAAAGAATGCCACCAGTGATTGCCGAAATTGGTAGTGCATTTTATCATAAATAAGGTGCTAACAAACCATTATTCAAAATAAATATTTAATTCAAACCTTAGTAAAATTCAACGAAACGAATTATTTTTACTGATAATTAAACATTTCTCGAAAAAATTTGGTAGATCCTTTTTCTCGGATTTGCGCTATTATTTTCATTCATACAAATATTTTCCTTGGTTTCGTCTGTGTGCTTATTAAACAATGGGCTGGGGAAAAAAACAAACAGGAAAATTTCTTTCGAAGGGAAAATTTTATTTAAACATTTTTGTTTTACTTATTTGATCCAGTCTGGCAATTTGAACGGTCTAGTTAAATAATTCCGCTTATATTCTACACTCGTCCTGTTTAAAATGGCCGTCCGACTTTTCAGTCTCGCTGGTAAAATAATTGCTTTTCGTTATCAAAGGAAAGCGGTGGCTAATTGGCAATGTCCGTCTGCCACTTGCCCTTTTTCGTCAATTAATTTGTAATGATCATTTGAATCTTTAAAAAATGAAACATTCAAAGAATTCAACTCCCTTTTTATATTGTTGGCTAACAGAAGTTTCTTTTTTTTTTGTGTATAAAACTTCAAATATGCTCTTCTTTTGTCGATTTATTAGTATTATGAACCCATTATAATTGAGTCCTGTATCCTTTAAAATAATATTGTGTATTATCAAACATTTCAATTTAACACAAAAATCTGAAAATAATAAGTAACTTAACTTTCATTAATAAATTTTAAAGTTTTAAATGAATTATTTTCTAAAATTTTTGCGCACTGGAATTTTTAAAGTGACAGCATGCAGATTTAACTTGGCCTTCATGAACTGCCGTGATAAGTCACAGGATTAAAAATAGCTTTATGTAACTTTATTATATCAATTATATATGCACATTCGGCGCTTTGAAAATGCTTAAATGTGAAATTTATTATTCTGGATGGGTAAAAAAATCTAGAGAGAGAAAACAGTTCTGATTTCGAAAATGGCTGTTGGCATGATTTTCCTAATTATCACATATTTTCAAGTGAAATCTCATTTGTAAAAGGTACTTATATATGCAGTCACCATTAAGGTTTTATATTTAATTGAAAAAAGGCAAGTTAGATTGTGTTATTTATTATCTACTTTCATCTCTGAGGTTTATCTATCTATTTTTACGGATATTTATTAATACGTCAACAATATAAAATAAAATATGACTGATGCATATCAATATAAGTGGATAATGAAACGTTCAATTTTCACGCCCTTTTGAAACAGTTGAGACGAAGTATGGCCCATATCCTTTGGGAACGCGTTGAACGCAATTTTCCACGTTCCATTTGTTATTCGCAAAAACACTATCAATCCATAGAAACGTATTTATTTGAAAACGATTTTTATATTCTTCTACCAACCATATTCTCTAGACAAGAAAGATACTAGAAAACACACAACGTAGGAGTTCATAACGAAGTGAATGGAACGTAGGTTTGTTGTCTTGTCCGAGGGAGATGAATTAAATCTTTTCGGAATCTCTTTTCTACAATATTTGTATGGCTATATTATCTATTTCTCTATCTATGCCTCTAACCAATCTGTCTATATGTTTGTATTTATTTCTCTCCTATCTATCAATCTATCCAATCGTTTTCCTGTTCATAAACTATGTATCAATCATTTTGTTGGTGCATTTTTATACTATTTTTATCAATTTTTACTGTTTGTACAGCTATCGATCTATATTTTTACCACCATTTCTATATCTACATATACAAGTTATGTGTATTGATATATAACTTCATATACTTTCTGATGTCATGTTCTATTATTTTTTTAACTTATTTTTTTGTATAATTCTGTATCCTTTTACCATCCTAACTATAATCCTTCCTATCTGACCCATTTATCTTTAAACATGTAAATCTGCATGGCAGCATGGTTTTGTCCCTTTATCTACCTCTATCACTTTATCCTATCCTTTAATTTTAATCTTTTCAATACCTTCCTATTACATACCTACTATTCTATCTGCCTATCTTTCTAGCTAGTAAATGTACATTTAGTGCATATATATATATATATATATATATATATATATATATATATATATATATATTAATATGTATTACATCTTACTATTTGTCTGTCTGGCTGCCTGTTTCTAATTTTTTAATTTTCTATCTATCTATTCTATCTATATTTGTCTATCCCTATAGTTCGTCGCTACTATTTATTACTACTACTACTACTAATATTGTAATACGTTTTCCAGTTTTCATATATATATATATATATATATGTGTGTGTGTGTGTGTGTGTGTGTGTGTGTGTGTGCGTGTGTGTGTGTGTGTGTGCGCGTGCGTGCTTGCGTTACATAAATGTCTGTTTATCTATGTAACAGTGACTATCTACCTTTCTATTTATAGACTAATCCTGTTGTGTATCTACATGTTTTCTGCCATTGTTATTTGTAGTTACTTACAACGTACAAACTATAACATACCATAAAATAATTACATAACGTATTTGCATAAATGACTTGAAAATCATGCCTCAATAAAAAATAAAAAATGGGAGTGTGGTACCCTAGAGAATATCTGTTCTAAGGGCTACCATCAAAATCGTTTTACAAAAATATTGAAGGAATTGAGGGGAGAGCACAAATTTAGTCTTTACATATGTAATAAATTGTTATATAAAAACTTACATACACTTTACTTTATAGTTCCACAAAAAAGGGTTTGTCAATTGAATAATGGAATGATTACACGAATTTAAATAACTGTTGGTTAAAACTGCCCCCCCCCCAACCCTCCTATAAAGCCAAGATTGGATTTCAATTGCAAATTTTTTCTAAATTCACTTTTTAATACGGCAGGAATCATGCTAAGCTTTTTGAGGCCTATGTTTTATAATGAATTTAACATAACATAGCATAAACATTTAGCCTGTGGATGTTATGTTACCAGGATTCTTAATTTGTAATTAATGTTTTTGAATTTATCTTTATAATTGACCATCAGGTAATGCAATGGGAAGAATTTATGGTATAAAAAGTTAGGTCGGATTCCTTTTCTCGGCAGTGAAACATGGTTTTCAAAACATTTTTTTAAAGAGTTTTTGTACGGCTATTTGTATTTTTGTATGCACCTCCCCAGCATGCAATACCATATTGAATATGCAATTGAACTATGGCGTAATATACTTTAATTAAAGCGCTTTATCGCATTAGCTTCGCAGGAAATCTCTCATAGACCATGTAACACTTTCACTGACTTGATGGCCTAAAAAGCAAACATTGGCCGCATCAACAATTGATTTTCTAGAGCTTATTGTTAGTTTTTCCTCAGTAAATAGGATGCGTTTTGTAAATGAAGCGAATTAGGTAAACATTATCGTCAAAATTTTTTGTGTCTTTTCAACAAGTGTTCCCTGGGTTTAAACACCTTCTCATTTATCAGTTTTATTTATTCTTTCTCAGGAGCCGAATCAAGTTTCCCTCGTAATATGTATTATAAAAGGGGGGAATCGAGAGGAAAAGTGGAACTTTTGTCTCCTCGCCCGGGGTTTTTTCTCATAACAATGCACTTATAAGCGAAAATTTCCCCTATTACATTTTACAACAGATTTCAAAGTTAAGCTATTAAATATTACTGTTACAACCCATTTCATCGTTCAAACTTTTTATCCCTAATATTTTTTTTATCGCTGATTAAAAATCCATAAAGGCGATTGTTTAGTGCCCTTAGGAGGATAAAGGACATTTATTAAAAAAATATTGTACTTTTGATAGTTGGCAGTATTCACTCGTAAATGCTAGAACATATTTTTTTAAAAATGTTTTAAAATTCACGGTGTGTTTGTTGCATATCGACAAGAGAGGTTATGTTTTGTTTTATTGATACGTTAGTGAAATGCAAGATCAATATTTGCAAGGGCGTTGCAAGCAGAGCATAGAGTCAACTGGACCAAATTAATCGATTTGATTGACCAAATGGGCTGAATTACGATCGAGTAACGTCATCCACACTTCTAGCTCTTATTAGATTTTCGCACAGTTGGACAAAATACAGTTGAAAATGTTTGTATTTATGCCAACACAATGTGGTATTTTGGTTGGTTTATTTAGAAAAACGCGATTGGAATAATATTTTTAACTGGGAGTTCTTGTGTGATAGTCTAATTTTTTTTCCATTTTGAATTGAGAAAAAAATCCGTTTTTCTTAATTAAACATTTCTACTGATTTTTCATAAATACACAATAAAAATCAGAAACATACATACAATTATTAATTACTGTATAACTTAGACCTATCTCATAAACGTTATCCATTTCCAAAATTCTAGAAAAAGAAATTAAAACTTGATTATTGGACTTCTTTATTGAAAATAGAATAATGTCTCCAAAGCAGTATGGTTTACTTCCGGGCAGATCCACTGAGCAGACTTTGTTTGATGTTACTAATTTGATTTCACAAGAAATTAATAAAGGTAATTACGTTATTGGATTGTTTCTGGTCATTAAAAAGGCTTTCGACTCTGTTGATCATAAGTTTATGCTCAAAAAATTTGAGTGTATTGGTATCTCTATTATTCCCCTTAAACTCCTTGAATCATATTTGTAGTTAGGAGTTTGTAGTTCTTTACGCGTTGAATCGGGAGTACCACAAGGTACAGTCTTAGACACAATTTTGTTTCTTTTATATATTATGATTTTTCGAAAATTACATTCTTTGGAAAAATATTTAGTTATGCAGGTGATACATGTATCATTTTGTCACATGATAATTTAACTAAAACAATAAATAATGATATGAAAATGATTAATTTTCCCTCCTTTTTGCCATTTTTCCCTTTTTCCTGATTACACGACATTTGAAAAATGGCAAAAAGGAGGGAAAATTCGAATGGTTGTAGATTGAGATGGGAAGTTGGTGTCCGAGTCATTTTGTTAGGTGATAATTTAATTAATTTAACCAAAACCTTAAATAATGATATGAAAATGATTAATTTTTGGGTTAAACTCAAACTTTCTACTTTTAAACACAAAAAGTAATGTATTACACTTTTCATAGAAAAAGATACTAAGTACTAATAATTTAAAATTTGCTTTTCATACTTGTGGTGATAATGATGAGTGTTTTTGCTTGCCTATCCCTTTTGCTTAGTGTGTTAGATATCTTGGTATGACATTGGACTTAAATTTGAGATTTAATTTACATATTGTTTCTTTGGTCTCACGTGTGAGAAAGCTCTTTTATAAATTTAGAATTTTACGCAACTTTATGAAAATTAAACCCTTAAGGGGGTTTAAATATTTTCCTCTTGCACAATCCATATTATTTCCTGGAGGTACTCATAAATGTTACACTAAGACTCTGGATGTAACTATAAACTCACTTCTTAAAATTATTTTACGTAAACCGTACAGATATAATACGAAAAAGTTATACAGTGAATTTAAAGTAATATTTCTTAAATGTTAATGCTTGTATACATATAAAAATAACATTTTAACTAGTAACATCAGTGAATATAACACAAGACACAATTCATTGGCTAGCTCACATTTTTACAATGGAAAGACTACCCAATATTACAATTTTTCATTAAATATGGCACTTTTTTAAATATAAAGAGTGGATCATTATTCAAAATTTCAAAAACTACTAAGAAGGCAAAAAATTTATAATTTCAAAATTTTTAAATTGTAGTTAATTTATTTTAAAGCCAAGATTCAATTTCTTTTCCCTTATACTAGACGTTTATCCTGTATTGTGGTTCTTGGTTTTTCATTATTCTTTTGTAAAGATATATTCTGTTTATTTCTCTGAGGATCTCCAAAAAACTCCTGCTGTCTAGTACAAGCTTTGCGTTTTGACAGCAGACAAGGATGTTACAAAATATTATTTTTTGTTGTAAATTTATATGTAATGTATTTTCTTGCAAATGAAAACGTAAACAATTGAATTTGTAACAGCAATTTAGTGAGCGATCTATCAAACAAATCATCAATTCTATACAATAATAAATTTTATATTAATACCCATATTTTAATTAATGTAAAAAAATACACATACATACATCATAATAAATACAAGGGGAGTTGAAAAGGAAAAATATAAATAATTGTTATTAGTGACGATAATAAAGATAATAGTAAAATTACACGATTATGTGATATAATAAACAAAATTATGTAAAAATATGCAGTTGACTGAGTACTTATCTACTCCTGCCAATAGGGCTGAATATAACAGTTAATAATGAAAACAAGGTATAATAAAAAATGAAAGCATTTCAAATTAAACCATTTTAAAATTAAAATTTTGAATAAAAATAGTTATTAGTAGATAGTTATGAAATAGTAATACATTGATAGTTCCATGCAGTCCTACAATAATTAATTGAAGGTATTCACTTTTTTATGCCTTTAAGATATGTTAAAAGTTCTCCTCGGAAAAGCGTACTCTTGTGAAGAATGCTAGCCTGAATTCCTTAAGGCAGGGTCACATCGCTATAAAATGATATAAAAGTTCATCTTTGACATATTGCAAAGGGGATATAAGTACCTTGACGGATCCTTAATATTCTACAATTTAGATACAATTCCATGTTTGTCGTTAAAACGTAAATTGAATCGGTCGATTCAATTCGTGTGTGCTGTTATAGTTTCCATTTGTGTAAATAACGACATTCCATGTCTCCTATTCAGCGGAGGTTTCGAACTCCCTGCTAGTTTGTCTTGGGAGAAGGGGACAGCCATGGGAAAACGTGGCCTGACAATGGGAAAGGCATAGTGCATTGTTGGCCATTGTCATCGGCTTGCTGGGCCATCCCTCATCCAGACTCTAATTGTCTCCTCTCATCAATCAGTTCTAATTGCCGATTTGTTTCCTTCCCCATTCACCCAGGGCCGCCCGGGCGTCCTCCTCTTCCTGGATTTCCAGCCGCGGAACTCCCAAATCGTTTTGTGAATGGGGAGGAATCCGGACGGTGGAATGTTTCTACTTTCCGGACTCCCATGTTCCCTATTCATATTCAACCAATGGATGTCTACATTAAAAGAAAATTTCAGAATCGAACCTAGACGTCACTTTCGATTTTAAAGATCATTTAACTTCACGTCACGTCCCGCGTACGTCAATGTAGAATTGACTAGATTACTACTCGAACGTACTAATATGGAATTGAAAAGGTCCGCAATCAAAAGCCGTCGAACCAGTAGAAAGATGATTCATTGTCGATAAAGCACGTTGATGAATACTTTGACAGACATACATTGACGATGCCGTGAAAGCGAAACGGCTATGGGCGATTGATCCGCCTGTGGTCAATTTGCTGGGTTACAAGCACATATATTGTCAGCAAACACAATGGTGAGAGTGCGTATCAGTCAAAAACTGACTATCAACTTTGGTTTTATAATATTAAGAATTTATTGACATTTTAAGTTGGTTTTATGAGACTTTTGCTCTGCGGTGAACGTATACCATGGATGTTTCCGACCATTTTGGTCTACATATACTACATGTTTTTGTCTATTGTTTAGCAGTTTTTTGTTCAATACTAGCTTTTACTCGCGACTTCGTCCACACAGGACTCTGTTTTAATGTACCTTTCTAATGAGATGCAGAATGTTAGTATAGCTTTCTAATATAATGTCTCGTTTCTCAAATTTTTCTCTTCTTCAGTTCACTTCGGTCTATACATGGTACAAAATTTTTCGTACGTTCCCTTTGGGATTGAATTTCAAAAATCCATTTCTTCGCGGCTATCCATGTCATTTTAGGAATCCACCCTCCAAATTTCAGTCCTTTAGATCCAGCGGTTTGGCCTGTGCATCTGTCCGTTAATCTCGGAACATTATTTTATCAGTTTATTTATAAGCGCTCGGTAATGACCGAGATATTTGTCTATCAGACACGTTTTGCCAACTTCAGCAGTTTGTTCTCTGCGTTTTTATTGTTTGTTACTATTTCGACATGAAGCAATTCTGAAATATGAGAACTGCAATGATCCGAAACAAGCATTACAGTTGGTGTATGTGTTAATGACAGTAAAACGTACACGATTGACACTATGGCATGCAAACCAGCCACTGAAGATGGGGAAATGTTGAAATTCGTCTGACAGTTAAAACCGGCGAAACTAGTCGGACCGCGATTATCAGAAGAAAGATTGAAGAATTATTGGAAATAGTTATGACGGTTTATTATTATTACAAAAAGATAAACTATCATTAAATGTTCAGATGGAATGGTTCAGAATTGTGTCATTGTCAGTCCGTACGGATGGGACACGATTGACAAAATAACGTACCCTGCATTGTGCAACTACTGGGGAGAAGGTGAAGTAATACTTGTATGTATTATTTGACATCGCCAGGTTTCTGCTTTTTAAACTGAAAATTCGTCGGGTTTTTACGTGTTTTTCGTACATTTTGGCACTGACGCTCTCATATTTAAAAAAAAATTATTTGTTACTTATACATGATCGTATACTATACAAACACATGATTAATGTAGCACACAGCACAACACTAGCACTAATACTAGCACTATACCGGTAGTACACTTGTTTTGAGAAGCCAGCCATTGCTCAAAAGTCAAGGAGGTCTCGAGGCAATTGTCGGTTGAGGCGACGTGGCAGGTTGTCAGGATGGGAATGAGTGGATAGGGCTCGAGCAGTATGGTTAGGTTGGTTCGAGAGGTTGGAAGATTTGGAATCTGGACCGGATCAGTTCGTTGACAAAAGGAATGTTGAGGTCTTTGTGGATAGTGAGGTTAGTGACATAATAGGGTGCTTTGACAATTTGTCTAAGGACTTTCGATTGGAAGGACTGGATGCGCTGGATATTGGAAGGCTTGGCAGAACCCCACAGTTCCACTCTGTATGTCTATATTGGTCTTAGTAAAATCTTGTACACTGTTAGATTTGCCTAAGTTGTCAAAGTCAATTTCTTCGTAGTAGTCCAAGTCTTGTAATAATTTGTTGTTTTTTAAACCTAGTTTGGGGGTTCAGTCTGCTGTCGAGATATAAACCCAGGTATTTGACTTGAGTGGAAACTGGTATCTGTTTGTTGTTGATGTACAATGGAGGGCAATTCTGCTTTTTCAGCGTAAAAGTTAACTAAGTGCATTTTTCTTCGTTCAATCTTGTCCTCCATTGTTTACAGCAGTCTTCGATAAGCTCAAGGTGTTCCTGTATGTTGGAGGTAATTTAGACAGGATTCGAGTTAGAAGATAGGATTGCGGTATCGTCCGCTTACTCTATGATAATAGTGTCAGGATGTGTTGGTAGGACCCTGGATACTACCTTGAGATACGCTGGCCTGCATCTGTTTGATTTACGAGAACTCATTGCCACACCTCACTCTAAAACAGCGTTCAATTAGGTAGGATTTCAATAAAAGATAATAGTGAGAGGGTAGGAAGCGCTTAAATTTAAAAAGTATGTCTGGATGCCAGACTCTGTCGAAAGCCTGTGCCTACGTATAAGGCAGGCAATACTCCTTTTTTTCTAGGATCGATGAGATGATGTCTGTTTCTTAACTGCTAACCTCTCGTAGTACCTCAGGATAAGACAAAACCAGGGAAAATAAGCGAAACTCATGAACCGTGAACTATTCAGGTTCTTCGCAGACCTCAACACAATATATTAATTTATTAGAACATAACATCTCATATCAGCCGAGGTTTGAAGCTCCCAGCTAGTTTCGTCTTGACTTTTGATTGGAAGGATTGGGTGCGCTGGATGCTGGATGGCTCGGCAGAATACCGTAGTCCCACTCCGGATGTCCAAAGTTGTAGCAATAAAGTCTTGTATAAAGTTAGTTTAGTGTTGACCGTCAAGATTTTTGCCCCTAGAAGTGTTCGTTGTTTTCCAATTCTTCTATTAATTTGTTATACCTTAAGTGTTGTGTGGGAATTCTACTTCAGTCTGCTGTCTAGGTATATTCTAAGTATCCGACTTTAATGGTAATCATTATCTATCTTGATGTACAATGGAGGACAAGACTGTTTTTTCAATATGAACGTACGCTGAGTATATTTTTCCTCATTCAGTCTTTTCCTCCCTTTTTTTACACCAGTCTTCGATAAGCTCAGCGTTTTACGGGATTTTTATGATTTTAAAAACAATTTTTTTTGGTTATTTTCCAGGTTCTGGTATTTGCGGAGAGGGCCTGAGCTGCTGTTCGGCCAAGATGGAGACCCGGCTGCAACAGAGCGTCACCAAAGATCTGTACGGACTACTGCACCACAATTTCCACTCGGTGCATGGCATGCTTGCCAGCAGCGCCCAGAGCATACAAGGTAAGCCGCACGTTGTTCGATCGGATTTTATTTTAAGAATACGGAAAATTTCAATAGATATTTAAGGTTTATTTTGAGAGGACATGTTGGATAAGTTATGACAGGGCGTTTATGTGTTCTGCCGTGTGATTACAACCGACGGTTTTTTCTAAGTTTCGTTTGCTCCGATCCCGACCTCCAGCGGAGAACCTACTGTTAAAGTGCATCGATCCGTGTAGTCTGTAATTGGCTCGATTCACAAGATAAACTTCTAGTTACCTCGATATTAACAACGCACGTGAGCGTTATCGCCTCAATCAGGGCAGCTCTGCATATAAAGAGCTCCGAGGCTTGTAGAAATGAATACCATTCACTAGAGCTGTTGTTTTAGTAAAAAGATATATATACATATACATAAAAATGTTGTAAAAAAGGAATATCCTTTTGTAATCTGTTTTCCTTTACAGTACAATTGTTATTTATATACGGTCGAATAGAACTCAACTTATTGGTTCATGCTCCGTTCAAACATGAAAAAGTTTGTTAAAAAATTAACAAGTGTTTTGAACCAGAGTTAGTAAATAGCCATTAATACGTATTTTATTGAATTTAATTACTTTTATGAAGATGATTAATGTTTAAACTTAAAAACGTAAAGATGATTAATTGTGCAGTAATTAATTTCGGGGAGGTAAGGTAAAAAGCGGGATGAAAGGACGTCCTAAAATCCGTAACTGTTTAGCAAACGATTAGCTTATGTTAGACCTTGTTTATATATATAAATTTTTTTAAATATTACTACACCATTAGGGAGAGGCGACCACGGTGGTCTAGTTATTAGGGAATATGTCTCCTATTTGTCATGCTAGTGGTTCTGGGTTCGATTCCTGGCACAACCTGTGGAATTTTATGGTAAATTTACTTATTTTATACATTTCACATTGTCAGCAGCGGTACTTAAGAAGGTTTAGCCTTTTGATGGCGCAGTTCCATTTGGACTATTGAATAAATTGTGTAAACCGGTACTGCGGGTTTGCGTCGTTCGCCCATAATTGAACTTGAGGTATCCGGTTTGATTTTGCAAATCCTATTTTCTTCCTTACACAGACCTGCTGAAACATGTAATCCTGAAGCAAAATTTTTAGCCAAACATTGCAGATTTTATTTATTTTATTTGTGCAACCTGCCTGTACTCAAATTGAATTAATTAGTAGTGGCTGTCATAGTTGCAGGTATATAATCAGTTAGAAATCAATAAGCAAAGGTTAAGCACGTCTGTATGACAGAACTTACTTCATTGTAAATTAGGTGAATACTATTTATTATATATTTAACAACATTTGTATTAGATGTTTGAAAAATGATTCTGGATTTTATTAGTGGCACAATATGATTGATTCAGTCCGATAAAAAAAATTGTTCTATGTAATATGAAATTGTGAATGTGGGATTTTCCCAAGAGGGCTCAAAAGGTCCTACGGTCTCAGACGGACGGGCAGCATGAAATAAACGGATTTTACGAAATGGGCTTGATTTTCTAATACGATTTCCCAATGGAGAGCCTTGTTCCCTCTCGGTGATTGTTGTTACCTTAGATCCCATGGGAATTAAGCCTTCCCTTCCAATCGGAAACCCAAGGATTACAATTTCATCAAATGCTCGCAACTTTGTAAGAACTTAACTTCTTTACGAAATTAGCGCTGATCCAATCATTGCTGCCAGGGGGGGGGGGCGATGAAGGGATAAACAGAAAAAAGTTTTCATCGACGATTTCTTAAAATCAACTTTTCAAAACGTTTCGATACAATTTTCCGCAAACTCGATTAACGGGGAAATAATCACGGCGATGGATGGGTCCTTAGGGATAAACGGTAAATTTTTCGGCAGGTGTTTTTTTCCAGCTCCTGAGGGATATCGAATGTCCCCTAGGTCTGATCCATCTTGCTAGCAAAACCCATATCTATAGGAAAAAATATGGTATACCAAAATTTACCTAATACCACTCCAACGAATATCAGTCTAATCATTTCTCCTTTTGGCTCATAAGATTATAACCTCATTATTAAAAGAAATAATAAAAGTTTTTATATCTTCCAAAACTACCAAATCCATTGGAATTCGTAGTATCAGTAGGGTCACCAGACATCGATTCATATAATTTGATACTAGTAGGTTCACGCATTATAAGTATTTATTCTTTAGAGCTAAGTTATAATGATGAAATCACAACGCGACATTTCTAACAATTTGGTGTCAGAGGTTATGGAACAACATCTCTGCAGTGAAGCCACTACACCACCAATCGAAATAATTTGAAGATGTTTCCAGGCAGCAATCCATGAAATATGGTGGCACCTGTAAGCCCAGAAGATAACACTCAGAATTCTTTAGATTTTTTTGACTGCAGTGGACTCGAAAATCACACTTAATCTGGGACTTTTGACATAGGAAAAGACATCACAAAACTATCATCCCTAAGTTTTGATATAACGTCTGAATGGCATGTCTTAATATTTCTCCAGCAAATATCGTTCTACTCCATCTTTTTCTTTCCTTTAGGAATAGCGACAATTACCAAGTCATCATTATCAATCGCCAAATTATTAATAATGACAATGTACATATTTATATCTTTCAATAAACCCTAATCCTTCACATTTCGGTGTTTGGCCACTAGTAGGCCCACGTAATAAAAATAACTATTCTCTTATATAGAAACGGCGGAGCATTAATCTGTACAACTTTGTGTCAAAGGTCATGGGGACAACATCCGTAAAGTTCGGTGGTACCAGCCTGACAAAATTCCATTTTAATGACAGTGGTTAAGTCACTAGACAGTAATCCGTAGAATAATATCATTTGTACGCCTACACGATAACCTTTGGCTTTAATGGCGATAATACATATTAACCTGGAATTTGAGGCAGAATGAAAATCACTACACAAATCTCTCAGTTTCGAAGTAGTATTAATATATAGATAGAAGATCCCAATATAACAATCTCAGTTATACGGTAAACGCATTGAGACTAGAAAGTTTCACTCCTTAGAATCTACTGTCAGAGGTCACAATAAACAATCACTAGAATTGGGTGGCATAGAACGAGCAAATCCCACACACGAGCCTAAATATTCATCGATTGATAACACATTAGAACTCTACAATTCGAACAAAGTTACGAACAGTTTGGTTAACTGTTAAGGCAACATTTATAATGTTTGCTACGCCTACTATGGTTTTGGAGCCTGCCACGTTCACCTCCCTTGATATTTTGTATTTGAATTAAACAAAAGTTGGGCAGAAATAGGTTTATCAACAAACAACGATCAAGCTAGGCTGATATCTCAGGGCGAAATCCTAAATTTTGTCAAAATTGATTGAACCGTTTAATTTTTAAAATATTTTGGTTAAGAGGACCGTGGTATTAGTCGAGTTTTGTATTTGATTGTGCAGAGAGACTTGAGATGTAGCAGATATTTGTATCAATTGATGATAATGTAAGAATAAAATACAGTGTTATTTTATGAAAACTATTTTTTTTTAATGAATTGGAAAAGGTAACAAAACAAAAGTAGACGAAGATACAGTTCATAAACGACGATTAATTCAAACTCTCTCGCGTGAGAACATCCGCCGGTTTTCCACCGTTCCTTCTGATTACCGCGGGTTGCTCTTGTGTGACGAATTATGAGGATTTCATGCTAAATTGTTTGTTTTTGGAAGTGAGGCCAGTCGTTGTCCGGCCTGGTGTGAAAACAAGCGGCCAGTTGAAATTGGAAGAGAACCGGTGGATTTTTTTTTCGGGTAAGAAGAAATCTCTGTTTTTCGCTTTAGGACGATAACACGAAACAAACAACTATGACAATAATAAGGTCAGGAAATCAAAAGAATCAGGCGGCAGACTCTCTGGCGCTAGGAATTAATTGGCATCATTCCGACTTGCCTTCGTTCAAAACTAACAGTCAATTTATAGAGTCCTAGATTTATAGTTTATTTGTATTATAAAAAAACGCCTAAATATTGGCTTGTTAAACAAGTCCATAGAATTTTTCAATAATTCAATTTTACCGATGTTGTGTTTTGAAGTAATGTTTATTTAGTCATGATTGTTCATACACTGAAAAGGATTATGATGTTTTTAGTGTGTGTGGTGATTAGTGACCGTTAATTGATAATTATTCAGAAATCGTGAGATGCGGTCTGGTGTGATGTAGGTTTCAGAAACACATTTTCTTTATCGTGCCATCGTTTCGATCTTTATTGAGATCATCTTCAGGGCTCAAAGTGTATGTCTTCTGTTCTGATGTTTTTAGTCGTCAGTTTTTTCGAGATTATTTTTGTATAGTGTTTTTTAGATTTAAAATGTAGGAAAATAGTCCATTTTTTAATTATCGCAAAGGGAAACCAGAAGATAACTAAATTGCTTGGAAAATTTGTGAAGCTTTAGGAAAGCTTTACTGAAAGCACCGTTGACTTTGCTATGTTCAGAAGCGGAAATTTTTATTTGATGGAAAGCTTCTTCCTGCAACAGTTCATGATGATTAAATTCAAGCTTTTGCCAAAATAACGCATACGAGACATCGGGAAGACAGACATATCTCATACAAGTTTCAAGGCATCTGAGAGCTGCTTGATAAGCTTGTTCGAGCATATAAGGGGGGAGCACTTGATGACTGAGAAATATTTATCGGGACACCTCCTAAAACGCAATTTAAACTACCCTTTTTAAAAAGGCTTTAACTGTGGATGACAAGTGGGTCCTCAGCATTGTTCCGGGTACCAAGTTAATTGTCCATTTGGTGGATTTAGACATGAATGCTTTATTTTGAGCTTATTCCGCCCAACCAAATTGTATCATAGTTTATACTGCATACAATTTAAGCGATTAAAGTCAGCAATTGATCAAAATTGGTCTAATCGCGATGGGATCGTTTTCTACTAGGATAACCCTCGTCCAGACGGAAATTGTCGGTCTTTGGCTGGGGCGAGCTAACTCATCCGACGTATTGACCTGACATTGCTCCTTTAGATTTTCACCTATTCCCGCGCTCTATTAACGAGAAAACTTTTTTTCACTTTAGGACAGGATTAAAAACCTGACAAGTGAGGTAATTACAAAGTCTCATGGAAAATAGTAAGAGGCAGTGGTACAAAATGGTTCATATATTATTGAATATATTTGTTTACAAGGATCTGAAATTTTCATCGAATTTACCATTAAAAACGCAATATCTTACCTTACTACCACATACATACAAACAATAAGACAACTTTAGAACAAGTAATAAGCTGGAAGGGGGCGTCGGTGGCCGCTACGGTTTAGGCGTTGACACGGCGCTCATAACTGTAAGATAAAGGTCCGGGTTCGAATCCAGCGGCCCGACATACTTACAAATGGGCTATTTTTCAAAAACACGGGCACCCCGAGGGTTGATATGACCTCTACTATTTCGAGAAAAAAAACCGCTACTATGGATGAGTTCACATTTGAGGTTATCACTAAAGGTGATAATTTAACATTAATAACAATACTAACGATGAAAAGGTGTGGTAAAGTTTAAGGTATCTTTTGAGTTTTCCTAGATTTTGAACATTCGGGATATCGAGATCCATGTTACGGTCAATGTTAGATATGTAGAAAGTGGCCCAGATTATTTTCAGACGGATTTTGTTTATATATCGATTGTATTGATTTGAACGTTAGAGTATTAGGTTGAACCGAAGAGATCAAGTCCGTAAGTCCCTATATTTAAAATTGCGCTTTAGGAGCTTGACGATTTCTATAGGAAATGACAGGATCAGGATAAGAAAAAGATCCACCGATGATGGTATAAAAATGGACATAGGAAAATTCCTTGATAGAAACCGGGTAAATGAAACATTCATGGCTCTAAGAAAACGGGAAATGCCTGGGTGAACAGATAGGATTGCAGTATTAAGTATTAAGTTCCTTCGCCTAGGAAAATACAGTAAAATACAAGCAAAGTTTCAGATTCTAGTGTTGGCGCCTTTAAGGGTGATTTCCTCCAGGTTTTTGCAGTCATGGGTAATAAATTCACAGCATCGTCAATATATTTATTCATTTCATAGTCAGAGTATCCACAGGGAGGTCAAAGCAGATCGTAAAAATGAAGGAATTAAGTGAGGAAGTGTAGAACGTTTTTATATGAATTTTTTAAGTTTACGCTTAACATACATAGCCATTTATGTATTTTCTTGCATAGCCATTTATGTATTTTCTCGCATTATTTTTTCTAAATAGTTAGACAGATCATTGGAAACAAGACATTTTTAAGTTCTAACGTTTTCGAACAGTCATTATGTTATATGAATTTTTAAATTAAAATTATCATAATTCTCTGTTATATTCCAGTGTGATTGTTATTCTGAAGAACTGTATAAATGAGGTGTTAATTAGTTTAATTATTGAGTATTTCTTTAGCAGAATTGTATGGGATAATAATCAATCAGAGTGGTATGGACGAACAGAGATTTTTTTTTCAGGTCCTCGTTAAAAACCATGATTAAAAATATGAAAAATTTTTTTGATCAAAATGAATCCGAATTTTATTTTCTGTAAGCTAAATTTATTAAATTACATGAGTAACTGACATTTGGATTGGAGAATTTGCTTATAGGTTAGTTGTTAATGAATTTACTAATATTTCGGTTTTGGCGATCCGTATCTGTATGAACTTTCATATTCACTCTTCTTCATATTCTTCATTTTAACACCTTTTTTGTTTAACAAAAGTCGATTTGAACATAAAGGGAAAGTAAACAGATGTCGGAAGGTGCCGCAGGAAATTGACGTTCTTCCTCATCTCCCCCGTTGCGAAGAACTGCAACCCATATTTTCTCAAGAAAGACTTCAGATATAGTAATAATAAAATGTCCCAATAAATGAAAACCGATATGAAACGGCAATGGGGCCGTTAGCGAGAAAAATATGGCACCGGTGGTTTTCGAGGCCCACGCCATTCACAGAAGAGGGTCAATGCTCGTCCTCTCTGACGACCTGATGTGGCTTTCTTTAAAAAAAATATACCGTTTTCCAAAGATGACAATAGATCCTCTTCTTATATTTCTTGCTTTGGGTTTTTTTTTTGAAGTTTTCAATGGGCATGAGGGCTATTGAAGAAAATGGAGATTCACAGAAAGAGTACAATTGGTAAAATTTGTATGACAATTATTTGAAGTTGGTTATCCATAGGGTTTTCAGTTTTTTCAAATCTCCTAATACAAGATCAAAGAATAAAGTTCGTAAGCCGAGAAATCCATTTTATGCCAGGTTTAATTTTATAACAATGGAATGGTGAAGAAAGAGGATCGGAGCGCCGGGAGATTATTACAACTTTTTTTGTCATTGTCCCTCCAGTGTCGCTCAGGTAATTGAGATAATGGAAAAGGGTGTGACTATTTAGACAACGAGTGTTCCAAGAGGCTTGGAACGCACTCAAGATTTATTGTTTATATCTAATCTGCCGCTTGCTTTAATCTTAACAATTTTAAGACTGTATGAGCACCCGTTATAATTCTCGGTTCGGATTGAGAAGGCCCTTCTCCTAAAATAACAACCGTTTCACAAACGGGACATAACTCAAGATTGTGTAGGTTTTTACTTTTGCCCATTTACATCATAACCGAAGGATTTTAAGGGGCTTTAACTCTAAGAGCGATTATTTTAATAAAAGCTTAATCCCGGCTTTCCTTAATTTATAATCGCCCGGTCGACTTAGCTGTTGATTAAAACAGCTCATTTCGTATGTTGTCCTCCTTAAATTTCCTCCCGGGCGGGCCAAAACCCACTTAATACCCTAAAAGGGATGACTTATTCAAAATATGGTGCCCAGAACTGCCGTTTTCTTGAATATTATCGGCTCTCGTGTGTTACCAGGTGCTTCCATAGCAATAAACTTGAAATTTTTTTTTAAATACCGTTAAAGACTCAATAAACAAGCAATTGTTTACATTAAATTTATCACGTTTGTTCATATCATATTTAAATCCATTTTGAAATGCTCGGCGGTATTCAGTAGTGCTGAAAATTCTAATCATAAAGCAATCTCAATCAATAATTGATCTTTGCCCTTTTGTAATTTTTTTTTCAAATGACGTTATTACTCGATTTGCAATTTTCTGAGGTTGAAAATCAAACAACCGCACTTTGACCCGGCAAAATAATCGAAACCACTATACAGTTTCCATCAATTTCATGGTAAAACTGTAAATACTTCGTGTTTTCGATTCTGCCTGCAGGCCTGATCTTCCCGTTTTTCAAAGTTCTTTGACTTCGTTGAAATCTGCCTGCTGATAAAAGAGAAAACCGAGAATAGACTCTCTAATCAGTTTAGATTAAACCGCTGATTTCACATTTTTGTTTCTGTGCCTTTTCTCCTAACATAATAACTTAGAAGTACTACCAAATAAAAATATCACATAATGAGGAATGCTACTGGAATGTTAATTATCAAACAATGTATAACAAAAATAATATAATATGTACACAATTTACAATCTTGACATATGTCAAATAATACATATAGTTGTTTATAATAACCATTGTTACTACACAATAAAATTAATAAATCATCGTACCTGTTTTATTCAATGCAGGGTGTCAACCCTTTTCTTCTAGGGGTCACTAGTGACCTGAGTCTCCTTTTTTACACTTCGTCCTAAAAGATCTTTGATGTATGACCTTTTTTATTTCCATACCCCCTTAAGGTAGTTAAGTATAGGAGTTCCTCTTAGCTAATTTCATTAGGCGTTATAATATTCACAATAGAATATAAGCAAAAAAAGATTTTTGCACTGGGGTGGCCAGATTTAACCGGATACAGTGCTTTCGGCAAGGTTGAGCAATCGGCTCGTGTCAGCGTACCATCTCCTGATTTGGTTTTCAAGAATTGGGATATTAGTTTCTCCAACAACTTTGACAAGAAGATGGACTATAGTTCTCCTTCGCTGTTTGTGATTATGTATATGTATGTACCTTTTTAACAATTACCTGTGCACAAAGTTATTGGATCTCAGCTTGCAAAGTTGATGGTTTGGTATCTAAAAGTTTCTTTAGTTCAAATATGGTTGTTTGACACCTGATCTCATGTTCCGTTTTAGATACATCCATCTGTATATCTATTAACCCATCTATTATTTCCAAGTTTTTTATTCTTCGAAACATCCTATCAAACGTCATATCACTATGAGTATTAGGTATTCCATCGGTCATCGCACTCATTCATTCATAATATAAACAACTATATACACAAACAAATAAATATATGCATACATAAACAAAAAAAAATTGAGCTTCACAATAATTATACATATATACATATACAAGTGGGAGACATCCCCGTTTCCTCTAAAAATCGGTACAGGGAACCCATGAATCCATTTCATCTGTCATTTTTGTTGTTATTTTTGGTTTGCCTCAATTTTTTAAAATTTCATTTTATCAGGCATTCAGTAGTTTTGGAGAATACCTAGGGTACACTTGTTAGTTGATACCGTGTATATTATATTGATATATTTTAGGCAAAAATAATGCATTTCTTTATATATTTAAAAAAAAACCCTACTAAATCCTGGATTATTGAGTCGCGCCTGAAAAGATTCGAATTGTCCGGTCCCGGTTGGGACAAATTAAGAACTTGTCAAAATGAAGGATAAGATCTCACATCTCGCCAATTGTATTATGGCGACGACACATAAAATAAACCAGGCCCAAGTAACAGGGATGACCAGGGCCGTGAGGGAGACGAAGATGCCGTTGGACAGAGAGAGAAAGAACTGGAGGGGACCGGGTTTTTTGTAGCCGGCCTCACCTCCAGAATGGCATTCCAACGGTGCGCCGGGGGACGTGGGAAGTCTAGTTTTGTTTTTAGTATAAGTACACCCTCATTGGCAACCCCGCAAATTCCAGAGTCCTGTATACTATTCAACATACCCGCCCCGACTAATTTATTGCTGGGTGTTAAGATGCTCCGGCCACCAGGCCTTTATAAAGTCCGCACTACGACGGAAAGATTGGTCGAACTTGTTTTTAGAACTTTGAAGGGTCCTACACAACTTTTTTCCCCAACAATTTCTTCGAGAACCCTTTATGCATGCAACTAACTAAAATTTGCATAATTTTTTGACGACTAGAAGGCGAATTTTTTACAAAGGATTTGATAGCCCCTTGATTTTATAAGCATTGATTCATTTCGGCAGTCCTCAAGTTCTTCAATTCCTGATTCTAAATGTCAGATGTATAAAAAGAAGACAGAATGGTGACAATTGCCACGCTGAGATCTCTGTCTCTGTTCTTTCTATGAACGCTGACCTACTTGTCTTTTGTTTTATTGTTTGTTTATTGACATAAGAGCCAACATAGATAACCTTAAATGAAATTTACATTTATTAGTTGACACTTTATACACTTATTTATTTACACACAGTACATGTATTGTACACTCCAACAGAAGCACATATTTAACTGTTTTACTCAGTTTCTCTCATTTATCTCCCATTATGCATTTATATAATGGCGTATGCTTGTGCATTATTGTACAGACGTATACAGTTATTTGTGATAAGTGAAAGTACGTGAGAGAGGGAAGGAGTTAAGAATTAGTGGTGCGATAGACAGAAAGAGAGAGAGAAAATGTGGGGAGAGAAAGAGAGAGCGAAGGCGAAGGAGGGAGAAGTAAGTAATCTCTTCAATAATAGATGTAGAGAGGATAGAAAGATAGAGAGAGAGAGAGAGAGAGAGAGAGAGAGAGAGAGAGAGAGTGAGATCGCTTTATTTAACCACGCAGAATTAGGTCTCTTGGACCTTTGTTACATCCCACGTGGAAAGTAATTTATAATTTACAAAAAAAAAAGTCTGTTTTACATAAAGTATGGTAGATTTACAACATGAATTTTTACATTCATTCGTTTTACTTTTTGGAATTACGATATTTTGTTTAACTTTTTTAATGTTGTATCTAACAGATCCATTAAAATTATTAATGGATAAATCAATAATATAATAAATCAATTAAATTAAGCAAAGATTTTACAAACATATAGAAAAAAATTTACAAACTTTTCCTTTATACAAACGCAAGTTTAAGTTAAGTATATCTATTAATCTATTAATCATGTTAGGAGTACATACATGACAAATATTCTTTTAGAGGTTTTTGATACGAATTTTGAGATTCACATTGTTTTACATAATTGGGAAGTTTGTTATACAGTTGAATACTTCTTGGAATAAATGAATTTTGGCATGACAGAGAGAGAGTGAGAGAGAGAAATAGATAGAAACATTAGTACATATTGCAAATAGCTTAGGATGGACAAACTGATAGTGATAGGTAAAGACAAGAAACAGACATGGGAGAACGAAACAGAGTGGGAAAGTGTGAAAAATAGTGACAGATGGATCGAGATTGATAGATAGATAGAGATGGAAAGGGATAGATGGAGAAAGAGATGAGGAGAGATAGAAAGAGAGAGGGTAAGAGAGAGAGAAATATAGATAGATAGCCATAAAGATATCCATGAACGAATATAAATATCAATAGAGATGCAAAAAGGCGTAGACGAAGGGAGACTAAGAATGTGTGTGTGTGTGTGTGTGTGTGAGAGAGAGAGAGAGAGAGAGAGAGAGAGAGGGAGAGATAGAGTGAGAGAGAGAGAGAGAAAGAGAGAGAATTAAACATGATGATGTAAATAGGGATGAGGAGAGTGAGTGAGTGAGTAAGAGGATAGGGAAGGAATGAGCGGGAGGGAGCGCGAGAGAAGGTAAAACAGTGAGAGAGAGAGGTAGATAGCGAAAGATAGTGTTGAGAAGAACTTGCACATTTAACAGACAGACAGACGAGCACATGCAGACACGCCCCTAATTGTAATATACTTTATAAAGTTTATATAATTTCAAGAAAGCGAATTTACCGTATTTATACATTTTACAACTTTATCCTGTCATTTTGGTCGTAATCTGATTTCTTATTTTTTTATATACGCAAACATTGTCAGGTGTAGGGAGCAAGTTGCGATCCATGTTGAACGGGAATATTCAATGAACACATTAAAACAGGAAATTAGACCAGAGGGAAACAATACAATTTTCATCGGCGCGAGACGACTCGTCGTCCAAAGAGAATGTTTGACTTCTTGATAACCCATGTGCCATCTATCCTCATTTCCCTATGAGCAAAGGGCTATTACCGGCTTTGGGACAATTGAGCGCCTGGGAGGCAGGACTATTACCATACCTGTGTAACGGAGGATAGCACTCGAGCAATAGCGGCTCCCGTTTCATGCCAAACGTTCGAATATTACCATATTTTAACATACTTAAACACCAGCATTGACAACTGGCGTAAACCGCCTTGAATATTGGAGGGACACACGCTCATAAATGTCTCGCCTTTTTTATGATGACGCTAAACATACGTTTTAATGGTTTTTTGTGATTGTTCATGTTGAATATATTAAAAAACTGAAGATGGTTTTATTTTTCAATTTAGCACAGGTTATGACCTAAACGTACCCTGTAATTTGAGGATTATTTCTCAATAAATTTAAGTTGCTCTCAGTTTACTAATTGTCCGGAATGACGGAGTAAAATTCTGGTCAAAGATTAAACCTAACTACTTTTTCCTTGAGGATATTCATATAGGCTAATTATATTTTAAATTTTTTTAAAAAGTAACGATGCATTTTTTTAAATTTTTTCTACAGTGTGAGACGATTGTCCTTTATCTACCCCGACCTCCATCCTTGTCTATTGCTTCCTCTAAAACATCCCTAGTTTTTCAAAAACACCTGGACCAATTTTATTTCCTGTTATAAACTTCTCGTGCGGTTTGAATACGAATGATTTGCATACATTAATAAATAGTTTACAGAAAAAAATTTGTCATTTTGTTCAGATTGGTCAAAGACGAATGTTTTGAGAATAATGAATTGGAAAACTAATTCATCCACCTTTTATAAAAAGACAGTTTCATTGGCCATTAATTTTTTTATGAACTTTAATTATCACGAAAGGAATGATTATGAATTGGAATTATTAACATAATATTGGTCAAAAATGATCTCTTTTCCTCTTTTCATAACCGTTTTGGATTTTTATGAGGCAATAAATATTAAGAAAATCAGCAAATTGAGTTTTTCCTTCAAATTGGAATGAATGCGTTGACAAATAAAATATAAAAATGTAAAAATGAGTAATTGACCACATAAAAATACAGCTTTATTGGCTCTTTTTTATAATCTCTGGTCCGCTTATCCTCGTGGTTTTTATCCATATGTCATTTTGTCATGGACACCGGATTTTTATCATTGGGCAGAAAGGAAAAGATTAACAATGTATGGAATTTATTGCTTGGTCATTGTGTATCATTTGTGGCTTGCCTGTTCTCCCAGGCTCGGTATATCAGGCACAATTCGGCTTTTCGTCATCATCAGTGGTGGGCTGTCTGTAACATCTGAGACCAAATCGCCGAGAGTAGACTATTGTAGACCTCATGGAGAAATCTGACAATCCTAGGAAGAGTAAACGGACCCAAGAGTTGTAATGAGTTTAATTATCTCGACTAAATAAAATTCAGTTATGTGTTAAATCCATTTTTCTTCCAAGCTTATTTCTTATAAAAGTTATATTTTCATAATAAATTTTTCTTTTTCTGACTTTTTCTTCTCTTTTATACAAAAAAATGGAAGATCCGTTTTGCCTCTCGTCTTCCATCCCTGAGGACGACTGCTAATTTCCCGTTTGGCAATTATTTACCAGCCGTCAGAAGACAATTCCCCTCGGTATCCGTTCTCTTTCGTGATAATGCCTCTCACCAACCGCCCCGGGGGGGAGTTTCCGATTTGACGTAATTTTCAAAAGGGCCGGCACCCACCGCTATAAATTTGTCCGAAGTGTATTAGGGCCGAAATTAAATCCAAACGGAGGGTAGGGTAGAGGGGAAACTTTGGAAATGGATTTCCTCACTCGCACCAAAGGGGTTATCATTTTCTAGTAAGAGGCGGGGGTTTTCCTAAGCAATCAAGAAGAAAAGGTCTTTGACGCTTTGCTCTGCTTCGATTGTCTAACATGATTTGTTTGTCTTAAATATACTTTAATTTACCTCATCATATCATTTTTTCACTAGTAATCTTCCATGTAAAAAAAAATTACGCTAAGTTACAAACCTCTTCAATAAAAAGGTTGTTTCAGTATTAATAAATAGAAAATAATTACATCACACCAGAAAACACTAAACAGAATAATGTAAGAGGGAAGAAAAATAGTAATTGTATGAAGTTGTTGCATTAGGTTATTGGCAAACGACGTCAGATCAACTTTTAAAGGCAAATCCAATCGATCAAATATATAATAGCCGCACGCTATTCTGCAATTTGCCAATAGGTATTTTTCCTTTATTGAAAAAAAGTCGGAATGGGTGGAAAACCACTTCAAACATGAAAAATACAACCTACTGGTGCACCCGACCTAAACAACAGTTAAAGTTTTAGGTTATAAAATCGAATATATGATTGGTTTACGTCATGCTAGAAAAGCAACTCTTAGAGAAGAAACTTCATTGACGACGAATATCAGTTGAAATGGAAAACTGAGATACTCCACACCAAATAATAATGAAAGTGCTAAACATAAGCCGATAGGGTACCTTATAAAGTACCAACACGATGAGCGAAAATACAATAATCATAGCACCAAAATTAATGTGCAGAAAATTCCAATAAAAATGAATGAAAACTATCAGGCTTAGGAAAGGTTCAATCGGTTGGTACACGAGACTTAGAACGCCAAAACAGGTGCATGGGTGCGGACCGAACATCAAATATCAACTGTTATTTAAACAAGACAGTCCAAGAAACAATTATAATTATATAAGGTCAACTATCGTACACAAACTATAGTAAACGTAAGCAGATCCGAACATGTTGGAAGATTGAAACACGGATATTTCAACAGCTAAGTCACAAAGAAAAACATAAATACGATATAGAAATGATGAATGGTGGAGTGAGTGTGTTGTTCAATCCTTTTAAAAAGCTAGTAACAGTAAGTTGTTTTCAACGATCCGGATTTCTAGCTCTACAACCACTCTACTAACGTATGTCAACTTACTGTGAGTAGGAACCATCTTTTTAAAAGGATTAAATACGATAAGTGAAGAGAAGAACCACCTATTAAACAGAAAATACCATGATCAAGGACGCAAGAAGGTAGATGTACAAGAGATTCCTGTCCTAACATCAAATATCAAGTAGTGTGGAGTACTAGTTGGTATGACATAAGTAGAACTTCAAATAGGTACTTTAGTAAGCCTTCCTAGTGTCAAACAACAACAGACATGGAGACAGACCTTTGTACAAAATAATAATGTCAACTGAGGAAACGAAACATAAGCTGACGCGAATTTCTTGTAGGATTGAAATTTAAATGGAAGAAAAGAACCACCAAGTCAGATGTCATGATGGATAGTTCTAAAGAACTAGAATGCAATAAGATGCGGGTGCAAGAGTATTCTGTCTTAATATTAGAATATTAGCTAGCGTGGATTATTGAGATACTTAACAGTTAGACCATAAAAGAAAACAGGATTGAGAAAAATGAACTACCTAGTTACCAAGAATAGTCTCAAGATCTATACCGCAAAAATGTACATGTGCCCATCCTATCCTAACATCAAATATAAACTAGTGGGGAATACTGAGATATGTATACTGAGATGTGTGTACTGTATAAAGTAAAAACTGCAAATGCTTAGTATATACAGGATTGACAATAAATGGAAGAAAAAAGTCGTTAACTTATCTATGCTATGACGTGCAAGATATTTTTTTCCTAGCGTCATGGAGAAAGGGGTAAGACACTACAAAATAGCAAAAGGGCAAGTGGAAACTATGCTAACATAAGCAAGGACATCATGGATCTTCCAGGGAACCATAAGGATTGAACAAACATGAAACAAATAAAACGACAGTACCACTGACTAGCCAATACTAATGGCTTTAAGAGAAAACAAATATTTCTAAGATATCTAAGAAATTAAAGAAAACAGCAAAGAGGGAAAACTATATGGCAAAGAAATCGGTTCGTGCACACATGGATCATTAACGTATGACGATCGTCTTCATTCAGGAGAACTAAGAATAATGGAAATGGAAAAAAGATTCCATCAGAAGAAAAAGGCTCTTTCTTCATCACGCTATGAACAAAAGATAAGTCAAGGAGAATAAAACAGGAGAAGTTACTACGCTCAGGACGTCCAGGAATCTCCTCTCGAGGTTTGAATGAAAGGCATTTCAGAATGTACAAAAAGAAAAGGAGAAACACTGAAGTAATGGACATCTGAAAAAGATCGGCGTTAATGAACACCACCTTTGGATCTGAGTTATTTCAGATTGCTTGATTCCTCTACAGAAAAAACTGTTTTAATACTTGTATCAATAGAAGTAGAAATACAACCTTTGTAACCAACTTTAAGTACTGAAAAGGGGATATAACAGCTCATGAAGGGCGTAGTGCCATAAGGTCGGCCTAATTCTACATTTGTCGTTATAAGTTTTGCTGTAAGCGATGATTTTTATTTATTCACAAAGCTGTCTCGTAAAAGATTTTTTCTGGCGGGTTTGTGTTAAGCTGGTAAAATTCAGGCGTGGACGGAAGGGTTAGGGGTGTATACAATTTAAATATAGCGCCTGAAAAAAAAACAAAAAAACTAGAAGTCGCCTCGGATCGTGGAATGGGTAAAAAGAACGAGATAGCCCGACCAGCCTCAGGGGTTTCACCCTTTCCTTTTCTCTCCGCTTTCCCCCTCGTAAAAATACGGGAAATGACTTTTGACAAATGTCAGATCGTTCCCGGCTCCCTGGTTCGTGTTTCGTTTTTAATTTTCCCTCGGGGAGACGAAAATTCGCCGGCACCGGGCGAAATTGACGTCTAATGGCGTTTGAACAATTAATGCGGCGTTTCGAAGTTTTGCGAGCGAAGCCCTTTTAAAAAAAGTGGGAAAAATTGTAACGTGGCATAACCGGCGGTGTAATTGAGGGGAACACCTGTGGCTTAGATGCATAATTAAATACCCTACCCGTTATTAGTAATTCTAACGGCTCCTAGCTCTACTGTTTTGCTACACCGTCGTACTCTCACATGTTTGGGCCGTTTAATAACCACTAATAACTTAGTGACGACTATTCTCAAGAATACGATCATACAGTAGTAGTTGTAAATATAGTAGGGTGCAAAGTAACAGGATATAAAACAAAAACTAACTAGACGTACAACAATTTTTTTGCCAATGCCGCGCATATTGATTTAGCATCGTTTGGCGCACAGCCCAATATAGTCTGCTCAAGTGGTAATATTTAGCTTCCTCCCTTTGTGGCAATCTTTCATCGGCTAGAGCTTCACAGTGGTTCAGCAGATATGTTCCCGTCATATTATCTTCGCCACACGGAGTACAAGAGGGGTTATCCATAGTCTCTATATGATGGAGATGAGCCCGCAGGTAATCATGACCTGTGAGCAGTCTGAAACAACCGACAACCACCATAAGAGGAAGGTCTTGTGGAAGAAGGTTATCAAGAAGAATTGACCACTATTTCCCTTCTGAACTTGCTACATGCTTTTCTCTAACTTTCTCCATTAGTAAACTTTTTTAAAATCTTTTTGTTGTTCGTATTCTAAAGGAACCTTTGGTTGTTGATTTTCTGCTCCCAATTTCGCTAGTTTATCTGCTTCTTCATTTCCCATGGTTCACAGTAGCTTGGAATCCACTGGTGGTAAATATTTCATCCGGTAGCTATGAACACAGACATTTCCTTTGTTATAAGCCTGACATCCGCCGTGGATTCGTCAGGTGAAACAATTGCTTGTGTGGCTGCCTGAGAATCTATAAGTAAAACTACATTACTGCTACGGGGCTCTTTCTTTAGTCTCTGTATAGCCAATACAGCGGCTTTCACTTCTCGGTCAAAATTCGATTCCATTTGACCAACCGGTGCAGATTTTTGGATGCTTTCCGCATAAACTTCTATGCCACCATTGCTATTGCTTCGTGCTTCGTGGGTTGAACCATCAGTATATACGTATATATACTCGGGTGGGTACCTTTTATAAATGGTTTCGAGCGCAATTGCTTTGAGTATGGTGGGTGGGATTTCTTTTTTGTTTACTGGGGGGTTACCAAGCCTCGCATTACTTTCGGGCTGTAACGCACAGCCAAATCATTTGCCGTTGGAATTGGAAAAAGCTTGTCTGCTGTCTATATTTATCCCATATGCGCTAGTAGTACAGAAATAAATTGAACAATTTTAATTTAAACAATTCATGTGGTTTGATGACATTCAGGAAAAAAATAATTTCGAATAATCAAGAAAAAACTTGCATTGTTAACACGGTAACATTGAAATGTAATCAAGCTATCAAACTAAATAGTTAAAAGATCGAAGCTAAACATACTACTCAGACAATGTTAGATCGACAGTAGATCCATGATTGATCTGAATCAAAGAAGAAGGATCATTCTCACCCGACTAAGAATAGGCCATGCGGTGGTTGACTCATGACACTCAATTTTCGGCCAAAGACCTCGTTTGTATCCCACTGGACATATAGAGAGTGAATAGGATTGCGACTCGATATAGGAATTGAATTTGAACACGGCAGCGAGTATTTGGGTCCCCTGTTCCAATTTTTGGAGGAAACAGGATATTTTGTTGTGTGTAATAATGATAGATGTATCCTTTTGTATTCCCTTTTGTGAATAATGAGAGATAATGTATTTATGTATATCATTTGAGCGAGTGTGTAATGTGAGAGGGTTGATGGTGGAATACTGACCACCCCATCGTCCGTCAATTTCATTAGCACACATACAATGAATCGTCACGGCAGAGAACAGCTCGATCGATAGATGACCCTTGATGGATGTGAATCGAAGAAGGATCGTCCCTATGTGATTAAGAATAGGCCATGCGGTGGTTGGCACATGGATACTTGAATTCCAACCCACTTGTGTCCCACTTGATTGACTGGCGTCACTAGTTGGCTCCATATAAAGAGCGTGTAGGACTGCCACTCGATATGAGAATTGGGCTTGAACACGGCAGCGAGTATTTACCCCTGATTTATTTTGTGAGGAAACAGGCTGATTTATTGAATATAATAATGATAGATGTCTCCTTTTGTATATAATAAGAGAGAATGTATGTGTTGTGTATATTTGCGTGATTGTATATTGGGGGCCGACGGTGGAATATTGAGTACCCCTCAATTAGATTAGTACACACAATCGTAACGGGATATAAGCTCATATGTTTCAATGGTACGATCGATGAGCGATCCCAGAAGTATTGAATCGCAGAAGAGGCCTATTCTTAATCGGCGAGGTATTAGGTATTCTTACTTGCGAGGTTGACACGACACTCACTTTTGGGCCAGATGCTGTGTCCGGTAGGTAGAGAAAGGTGGATGTGTCCCATTTTATTGGAATGTATCATACCTCGGCTCCATATAGAGCGCACAGAAATGTCACCCTTTTTGAAAATTGTGCTTAAAAACTGCAGCGAGGGTCCATTGGGTCCTGTGTTCAGAGCTTTTGGAAGAAACAGACTGTTCTATTGTATAGTACTAATGTCTCTAGTACTAATTGTGTAGCGACTAAATGGCCGATAGTACATTATCCTTCACCTTCCGATTTTAGGGAATGGCATGAAAGAATGTATTTATGAGTGAGTGGGCTTATATTTAAAGCAGACCGCCGAAAGCCGGTGATACCGAAATGGGTGATAGTTATAAACTCAATTCTGTACGAATGCTTATGAACACATAAATTATCGAATCAACAACTATATTTACGGACTATATATTATATTATATCGAACCAATATATTATATTATATCGAACAACATTATCATTTTTAATAGGTAATAATGGTTTTCCACTTTAAATAAAACGAAATTCAATTACAAGAGCAAACCTTGAAACTGTTTTGTGTTTTCCTCGAAGAATTGTTTGAAAGGGGATCTGAAATAACCGTAATCTTTATCAAACTCCATGCCTTTATAATCTAGCAAATACAAAAACAATTGGCCAATAAAATAATAAAGAGGTCGTTGGGAATTAAAATAAAACCAAGTAATTTTTTCTTCGATGGATTATCAGTGAGTCGGTTTTTATAGCATATTTATTTCAGTTTCGCATTTTAACAGCTTTGGTGATTGTCATTGGCAAAAAAAATTTCTTTTTTTTTCAAACTAAGATTAGAATAATAGTAATTAATTAAATCAACTTGACTGTTAAAGCCATTGAAAACATGACATGTTCAAGATGACAAAGCAAACACGTTTCCTACCATAAAATTCCTAAATTCTTGTTACAAATATAATAATATATTCTTGATCTTTTTTCTAACAAAGAAGTAAATATTTAATAATCGTGAATTATATAATTTGTTATATAAAGAAAAGATCGGGATCATTATGGGATTGGCAATATATAATAAACAGAAGAAAAAATCAGACATTTATTTATTAACTTTCGACAATTTATTACAAATTATGTTCATAATAATTAGATGTTTTTCCTATTAACATAATCAAACATACTTAATTTTTCGAAATTTTAACTGACCAGTATTACAATTACAACGAAGCCAACATCTAGGTAAGTAGACTTAGCTGTCGACCATTTTTTTCCGGGTCTTTCCGTGTTGTCAGCAATGATCATTCTAAAAAGAAAAAGTTAATTTACTTTTTACAGGATTGCACCTTTATCCCAGGGTTTTGTAAAAGGAGATAAGCCGTTTGAAAGAGCATTTCCTTTTATTTACTTCCCCTTGTTGATACTTGGTGGACTTGTACCGCTTTATCTATGAGTATCTTCGTATTTTAACATGCATGACCAATTTTATAAATTTTATATAATAGTTTTTAAAAAATGTGGTTTTAAATTTTTATATCAATGCACAATATCTTCAAGGTTTGAAAATGAAAACATGCCTGAGATAGAATTCTTTTCCTGGAATCAGACACATTTTTGCATTATCTGCTGTTTACTATAGTTTGGGAAAGATGATGATTACTCATGACATTAGCATATAAAAATAAAATAAACATTTATTTTGAAGTGTCTTTAGTTTCAATTTTGATAAAGGATCCCTTAGGATAATTCCTTAAGGGATTTCACTTAAAGTTTATTATTTTTGTTCCGTACTAAAAGAGACGTTTTCACGCCTTGCCTTTTTTAACGCCGTTTACTACAGCTTGGATAATTCCATTTGTAACTCCAGCTTTGTCGGTCAACGGATCTTCGTGTATTCCGTCTCGCTAAATGCAAGGATCTCATTTCCCTTTTGGAGATTATCTTTTCTCTCTCCCTTTGGAATTGTGTTTCCAAGCCGAGGACCTCGTTATGTCGTCTCGCGGTTAAAGCGAGCCAAACAATTACTAAGGCGAGACGCCCAATCAATAAAGGGTCCGCTTGTTTATGTAATGAAAGAAGGAACGTATAAAAAGAATGAGTTGCAGGTCTAAATTATAAATTATCCTAATATCTGAAATAATAATTGATGATTGTTCCTTTTATAAACATTGATTTTTTTTTAAATTAAAAAATCTCAAAAATGGCTAGAACTGGAAATGGCCTGTGGTGCCATCATAGGGCAGTCTCAGTGTCCCTGGGATACCATCAATAGCTAAATAGCTGATCCCCAGACCACCCCCGCATCAGTCATCTGTAGGGTTTGTAGGAAAGTTAAGATAAGATAAATTTGTACCAGGATTCTTCCTTGAGAAACATCAGCGTTGGTAGGGTCGAGGTACTCTAGACCAGGTGAAATTGAAGTTATTTTGAACTTAGCAATTCTTCTTACATAGGGAATGTTTATGTTTGTGTTCATTCGGTCGCGTATGTTGACGACCTCTGTGGTCGAATAGAAGGCCGGACACGGCCGACTGGCCGCGACGGTTGTAGACATTGCCACTAATTGGTGTAGATTAAGCTCAGCTTGGCTGGCTGCCGATAAGACGCAAATCACGTTACTAAAGGGCGAACTCAACATGCCTCGCAGACAGTGATTTGAATGAATGGTCAAACCATCAGCGCCCCACTGATAGTCACACATCTTGGCATAAAGATGACGTTAGGAATGTGGTACGGAGCCAACGTGGGCGTATTAAAAAAATTGCCGTCCAGAAATGCCATGATTAGGTCAGATCACCACTTGGGAACCTCTTTCAAGAGCAGAAACATCTATTATAAGGCTTGTTCGACTCGGTACTTTACGCACTCGCTGAACGCTGTCGACCGGTCTCGAGCGGTCTCAGCACGTAACTCTCCTTACAACCATTAGGACCTAGCGGACTAGTGTCGACGGATGCCCTGCAGGAGTTCGCTATGCCGATAAACTTTCAAGCAAAATGGGATTTTTCTCAAGGAAAGGTGTCAAATATTCCAGTGAGCTTCGCCCAGGAGGTGGCTGGCCGGGCAATCGCTCAGTGGCAGCTTCGATTGCATAGGAAATATTCCCACGAGAATTACATTGAAGATCGTCATCTTATGACACAGCCGTTGACAGACCACGGTGACTCCGCATACAAGCTATATGAATTTAGATTGAAGTGTGATATGGCGATCGTGAATCCTAGAAAAATGTATTCCTCCAATGTCGCAAATATTGTGGCCTACGTCTGTTGCCGCAACAGACCAATAAACAGCGTGCCACGCCAACAAGGCATCTCGTCAAATCATCATGAGATGGAAAAACCGGGCCAACCTAAAATTTAATATCCCGCCCGGAAGAACACGCGAATGCTTGACAAAGTACCAATGAGGGCAAAGATGAACCTCTGAAAAAGAATCTACCCTTGAAATAATCTAGTAAAGCCAGAGAGCAGAAAAGAAAAACACCAATCTGTAAGATTCCTTTCATAAAAGTTAAGATTTAATATAGTGCAGAGATTGATACAGGATATAGGATATATATCGGAGATAGGAAGGACTGGATATAGGTTGGAGCAATTCAGTCACATAGCTCTAGAGGTACTTAAAGGTTCCTTAATGTACATCAGCATTGGTAGGATAATTGGAAGTTGTAGGGACCTTGGACTATATGAAAATGACGATCGGATTAGTAGGATTTGAGAAAGAGGTAATAGTTCGAATGGATTAGTGCCATACACGGTCAATTGTTTAAGCAGTGTCTACGGAGACTACCAGACCGTTCTGTAACTCAACTAAGTGGTATTAGTTGTAAAGGGTAAAATGCTTCCTTCATGCCTTTTCCTTGATGAAATCAGCATCAGTAAGATAATTGAGTGATGTTGAGATCCTTGAAATGTTATTATTTGAGGATATCGAAAGGTTGAAATATTGTCTTGTTCCATATCAGTCCCATGTGCCAAAAACGGTCTATTGTTTGAGTGATGTACAAGAAGACGCCCAAATTGTTTTGGGGGTTGCAAGAATTTCTATATCGCGATGGGCTTGGTGTATATTAAAGTTGTAGGAATTGTTCAGAAATGAGTTTAAGGACGTTAATATGATTTGTCGTTTGAATGATTTAAATTTGGAAAATTGGTCACATGTCCTGGCTTGAGTCTCGATTCCAATTGATAAATAATGATTTTAGATAGATTTGTTTTGCCTTCTGGTACAATGGAATTGGTTTGATTTATCTCACCGATTACATTTTTAAAGATCTCCGGTAAAGAGAGCCGAACCTGTGACGTTCAATTTTGACCAAAAACGATGTCAGAATTATTTCAAGTCCGTATTTCCCCCGGGTCGGGCGATACCGTCGAACAGGGCCGGAGGGTGAAATTAAATCCAACCCGGGCAAAAATGAAAGGTACGAAAACGGCCGGAATATAAATCCGTGTCCTAATGGTCTCAAATTAACCAGAGGGTGTAAACAGCCATGGGCTCCGAGGTCCAAATGGGCAAGTCGGTTGGTAAACATCACAGCCCATTCATCTCCAGTCAGATAACAGAGTTGTTGCTATTATGTAGGCACGAACTTTACCCATCCCAGGCTCCGACTTGAAAAGATGCGTTTTAAAAGAGCTGTGAAGTTCTGAATTATTCATTTGAATCATTAGCATGCAAATNATATATATTAAAAAAACCCTTTAAGGTACTTCTTAGTTTATAACGAATTGTAATCGCAGTTTTATCTTGTATACCATTAAAGGCTGTAATAAGTAATGTTGAAATAATTAAAAAAGAAGAAAAAGTAAGAAAAGGAAATGAAATAATTGTACCCATCAATTTCATGACATAGAATGATTAATGATACATAGTAAATATATATATTGCAACTTTAAAAATTAAAATTCCGGTTGTACGACTGAATGGTTATTTAAAATCCCGGACCTTAATTTGCACCTTGATCGTCTTCTCTGTATGATAGTAAAAAAAATCATTTATTACATTTCATTCCTGTTTTTCTCAATTGGATATGATTTACTTCTGGGAAATTTATAATTTTCAAAGCAAGGGCCACTTTGATTCTTAAGAAGCCGAACTTATCATTTCGAACCAGTGTCAATTTGTACCCAGTTCTCATCATCGCTCGGGAAATCATCTCTTTTGAATATTTCCTCCCGTTTGATCCGAGGGTGATTATAATATTGGATTGGTATCCTGTTATTCATTCGCGGAATAACTTTGCATAATCCATTATTAAATAGGTTTGAGACGGCCGGTCGAAGTACTCTGTTTATCGCTCCCCTCACGGTGTTGAGGGGGGGGGCTTTTATTTGAGAAATATTGTCAAAAATAAAATTGCAACGCCCGTCTGAGTCATGGGTGCAATTTCATACTCCTGCACGCGAACATTTGCGCGTGTTTACTATTTTACGATCCAATAAAAAAAAATCTAGAACGCAACCCTGCAGGACCGGTAGTTCAATATTATTTGCAGTAACGATGTGTTTTATCAGAAAAAAAGAACATAGATATTGTTTTATCTACGTATGAATTATTATAAGTAATAATTTTTATTTAGAAATCGTGTTATGCGGTCTGGTGTGATGTAGGTTTCAGAAAAACATTTTCTTTATCGTACCAACGTTTCGATCTTTATGGAGATCATCTTCAGGGCCTGGGATTTACAAACATTGTTTACATCCAAAATGTAATTGTTATATGTAAACAATGTTTGTAGATCCCAGGCCCTGAAGATGATCTCAATAAAGATCGAAACGTTGGCACGATAAAGAAAATGTTTTTCTGAAACCTACATCACACCAGAACGCATCTCACGATTTCTAAATAAATATCGATTAACGGTCACTAATCACCACACATAATTAATAATATTTTGTTACATTTTTATGTTACGATTATGAACATTTTAACGTCTAACTTTCAAAGTCAAAATATTATTCTTTATATTTCCCCGCATCTCTCATTCTCTCTCTATCTCTCTCTCTGTCTTCCCTCTCACCCTCTCTCTATTTCTCTGTTGTTCCCTCTCGCTATATCTCTATCTAATGTTCTCTCTCTTTCTCTTTCTCTCTCTCTCTCTCGTTGCCGTTTTATCTCTCTCTGTCTCCCCTCTCTCCCTCTCTCTACTTCTCTGTTGTTCCCCCTCGCTATATCTCTATCTAACGTTCTCTCTCTGTCTCTCTCTTTCTTTTTCTCTCTCTCTCTCTCTCGTTGCCGTTTTCTCTCTCTCTCTCTCTCTCTCTCTTTCTCTTTCTCTCTTATCTCGTTCTCTCTATTTTTCTTTCTTTCTTTTTTTTCGAGTTCGTTTTGGTTATCATTATTTCTCATGTTCAGCCTCTCTTTATCTAAATTTCTCACCCTCTGCTCATTATTATTTCTTAGTTATTAATATTCCTTGTAATGAAATGATTATACCTTCTCTATACCTCACTCTTCTCTTACCCTTCATTTTTACACTATCTATCTACATCCATTTCTTTTATTTGTCTTTATTCTCTCTTTTTTGAGAAATGACTCTAATGTCTTTCTGGTTACATTTTTCCTACTGCCCCCTTCACTCTCTTTCCTTCTCTGTCTCCCTTTCTCTCTATTTCTAACTCTCGCTCAAGTCTCCTTCTTGGCTTAGCTCTTTTTCTCATGTTCACTCAGTTTTTCGTTCACTCGTATCTCATTTTCTGCTCATAATTACTATTCTTTCTTCTCTATAATTCTCCCTCCTCCATATCTCTTTCTTTTCGCTATCTTATCTTTATCTTTGTCTTTATCTTTGCGTTTAGGAAATTGATACTGTTTTCCACCTTCCCCGTCACCGATCCTTTCTCACTACTCTGACACTTTTTAATTCCTCCTCTTCCTTGCTCTAAATATCTTTCTCTCTCTCTCTCTCTCTCTCTCTCTCTCTCCCTCCCTCTCCCTCTCCCTTCTCTTTTATCTTCCCTCTTCTCTTCTCTTCTCTATATCCTTCCCTCCTTGTTTATTGTGTATCATTATATTTATCTTTCTCCCTCCTATCTACCTCATTATATTCTCACTTTCTCTGACAACTCATATGAAATTATGGTCCTTATATCCAGGCAAAAATGTTAATTGTTTTTCACTAAATCATGAGTTGTTAAAATGAGGAGAGCAAGCATTATTAAGTATGACTGTAATACAGTCATGTTAATTGTATTGTGTGTAAGGTGGAGAGAGAGATAAGTGGACTCTAAATAATAAAAGCAAATCCAATGTTATGGTAAATACCAGAAAACGACGTCGTACGAGCTTTCAATTCCCTGCAGTGAACTTATTTCAAAAATCCCATATCGCTTAACCCTCTTTATACTCCAAAAATCCTTTTTAGGTTCGAAGGGGTTCCTAGAAACCCGTCCTTATTTCTGATGGGCCGGTGGTCAAATTCGGAGTTCAGACGGGCCCCTTTCCGGCGTAAAGGGGCTTATCCCGTTGGGCCGTTCACACCGTTATGGAGATACGATAGGGTCGACCGACCTGACGAAAAGTCCCTTCCTGACTTGAAACACCGTTTAAATATGAACGGCCCTTATCAATTTAACGACAGGGGATTCGGTTTGAAAAATAACCGAGAGGAAAACGCTTCGGCTCTCTTCCGTTACATTTTGTTTTAGATTAGGCGGAAAACTTAACCTGAAAAATCATTTTTTTCATTACACATTTACCTCAGGAAACGCAATAATAATGTACTTAGTATTCTAGTATTGAGAATAATTGAGTAATAATTTTCCGTCACTCAGTAGACCGGCCATAGTTTTAAGGGCATTAATTGACATTTATACGTGAGAGGGTTGAAATGGCCCTTAACTGATTTATATCTCCAATAGCTTTCAAGTTACGTTCGACCATTTATCATTTTCCTTTGATTAATAGGTGTATATAGAGCGTCGGTGGCCGCAACGGTTTAGGCGTTGACACGGCGCTCGTCACTGTAAGGTAAAGGTCCCGGGTTCGAATCCAGCGGCCCTGCATTCGAACCCGACATATTTACAAATGGGCTTTTTTCAAAAACATCGGCATTCCGAGGGTTGATATAACCTCTGTTGTTGGGAACCCTGCGAAAAAAAAATAGGTGTATAATTTTAATTAAAAAAATATTTAATCGCCTCTGTACGACTTCTATATTTGGAGATATACTTGAATTTAAACTAATTATTACTTGCATAAATTAATTAGATTGCGGTACGTTTTTTGGAGTATGCGTAGCGGTGAACCTGCCGTCCGCCTATCCTCGCTGGTTTGGTCTGTCAAATACGATTTGACATTTAGCCATCTTCAGTAATAGTATCATAGTTGCTAATTTGCTCTATGTTCAATTGTTGTTAACGTATTGGTTAATCTATTCATGTTTTAGTGGTCAATTGACTAAGTTACTTCTTTCAGTTTCTTTTTATGTAAGGTTTTGGTTGAGAAAAGAGCAAATTGGAAATGACACAAAGTTGAAAAATTCTAACGGTTGTAGGTTGAGATGGAGAGTTGGTGTCCGAGAGGATCGGATTCACGATAGCCTCAAGTGGTTAGAGCAGCGGTGTATTGAGCCGAAGGTCGTGGGTTCGAATCCCGCTCGTGGCACTGACTTTTTATCTCAACCAAAACCTTACGTAAAAATAATAATTAATTGAAGAAGTAACTTTGTCAATTGATCACTAATATATAAATGGATTAATATTTAATAAGTAAAAGAAGTATCACATCTCTAACAGCTTCCCGTGACCACTTCATAAGTCGCTGAGAATCGAATCCTGATAACATGACATTTGAAAATGGCAAAAAGAGGGAAAATTCGGACGGTTGTAGGTTGAGATGGAGAGTTGGTGACCGAGAGGATCGAAGTCATGATAGCCTCAAGTGGTTAGAGCAGCGGTGTATTGAGCCGAAGGTCGTGGGTTCGAATCCCGCTCGCGGCACTTTTTTATGTCAACCAAAACCTTACATAAAAAGTATTAGTTAATGTCTTTTCTTCAAATCGTGATTTCTCCTCGCCCCTAATATACACGCCCAAATCTTTATATTTATCTTCTTTCAGATGCAAATAAATTACCATAAATTTACGTTATAATAACATTTCTTTTAGCGAGAAATACTAGCCATGATAAATTGAATAAGTTGTGACATTGAATCGAAATTGAAAAATGAAAGATATCTTCGTCTCAGACTATTCATACCGCCTTTAGAAGGCTGTCGTGATACTTTTGTAAAATACAAATAAAAGAAATGCGTTAATTCAAATAAGATAGGAAATAGGAGCGGGCTGAAGTGAGGTCATTGGCCAGAGAGGACGGGACAAAATAAAGAAGTGCCGTTTTGTCCAGGGACAGGTAACAAGGATTATTAAGGTATTAAGGGGGACGAGGAGCATGGAGGCCTTTATGCTGATGTGTTCATCAGGACCGGTCCAATGGCGCAATATATATTCAAAGGGGCGGTCGCGTAAACTCAACTATAAAACTGAGTTGTCTGACTTGGAGTTGTCTAATTAGGAGAATAAGAAGCTGGATTTTATGCGAGCAAGCCTGTGGGAGCCACCCACATCGGTTCTCGGATTTCGGAACGAGAATGCTTCCACATCAGGCTAGAATGCCGTTCTGTTGCGCTTCCAACATTCTTCGGATAAACGATAGGGCGTTTTGCATCCTCAATGGCCTCGCTACGAACCCACAAAGGTAGCCTAGTTTGTTATCAAAATCAAATAAGAATTATAAAATGGCTTCTAATTCAAATGGCATTTAAAACTTGTCAGTCGTCTTGCGGATAAGATAGTGCATACCATCTAAACCAGAAGAAGATAATAATGGAGATTGCACTGGACAATAAACTTCCTCCTGGAGATATTTGGAAATCCGGGGGGGGCTTCGCCTAACACAAGGAATAATTATATACGTAATATACTATAGATAAATAGAGAAATAATTACAGAGAGGGAGAGAGAGAGAGAGAGTGAGTGAGTGAGAGAGGGAGTGAGAGAGAGAGAGAGAGAGAGAGTGAGAGAGAGAGAGAGAGAGAGAGTGAGAGAGAGTGAGATACAGGGTATCCTGTTTTAGATGTACAGGTGTACAGGTAGATAGATGAATAATGATACAGATAAATAGAAATAGAGATTGAAGATAGAGAAAAAGAGCTGGATGGAGATAAATAAGGTGAAAGGTAGGGGGAAAATAAAATTGAACATTTTACTTACAATAAATAGGCGTAATAAGTTAGAAATAATCATAGAGTGAGGAGGAGAGAGAGAGAGAGAGAGAGAGAGAGAGAGAGAGAGAGAGAGAGGGGGAGAGAATATATTGATTAGGGATAGATAAATAGATAGAGACAGATAGTTAGCCATATACATATCGATAGATGAATATAGATCTATAGATAATACTGAAGATTGCGTAAGGTTGTGCAGAGGCTGTCCCCTTTTAATCTTACCCTAAGATAGATTTAATTTTAAAACTTTAATATTCGATCTAATTTGAATTTCATCCTGCTGAAGTTTATTAATGAAACATACATTCTTATGTTAAAGTAAGTTCAGGGGCGAAAGGAAATCGAAAGTTTCCAGTGGCGCGACCAATTGAGGAGCCGGTCTGAATCAATTTTTCGGACATGTTCGTGAGGCGACAGAATCGGAATCTGTTTTGAAAGACGGAAAAGGAAAAGGAAGATAGGCTTTTGTTGTCGTCCGTCACGTCTAACAGAGACGTTACTGACATCGTGATCACGGCGTCCCAGTCCTGATATCAAAAGCGCCCCCCCCCCCTGTTAATCCGTCCGCCCGTAGTTTTGCAACAGTTTAGAAACTAATTGCAACCCAAGAGCTGACGCGGTCCCCGGCCGCAACTGGGCCACGGAGATGTGGAGATTCTGGCCTAGTCTGCAGACGGGCTCATTAACAACTATGACTCATGGTCTGACGTCCTGCCGGTCCACGGGGCGGACAGACAATAAATTTCCTCCTGGAGATATTTCAAAACCCGGCGGACCTCATTGCCTAACACAACTAATAATTATGTAAACAATTTTCTATGATGTTATGAGAAGAAAATTAACTCCCGGTAGACGTTTAGCAATTATGGAACTACACATACAACCTATAAATATGGATAACTGTATAACAAATCTGTATATGTCGCATGAGTTCTGACACATGTTCAGTTTGGATAAACTTATAATCCAGGAGACGTACAACAAGACCAAATTTTTCAATTTCTCTTAAAAATAAGAAAATAATAAACATATTTTTTGTTTAAAAATAGAAATAATTGTTTGCCCATATAGTAAGAAGACCTGAAGAGCCAGAAATATTTGTGATTCGTCGTTGTTCAAAAGCATTAAAAATTGCTTATTTTGGCTCTCTCTATGATTTATGCTAAAGTTGATTTTTTTACTACTACACTAGAAATATTTCTACTAAACGATCCATTTTTTTATCATTGTTTCATAGTGATAAAAAGAAAGCTAGATTAATTGGGAGAAAGGGATAGATAGATAGATTGATAGAAATAAATATACAAAGATAGATATGAAAATAGAGATAGATAGATACAGAGAGGGAGGGAGAGAGAGAGAGAGAGAGAGAGAGAGAGAGAGAGAGAGAGAGAGAGAGAGAGAGACAGACAGAGAGAGAGACAGACAGAGAGAGAGAAGAGAGAGAGAAGAGAGAGAGAGTGAGTGAGTGAGTGAGTGAGTGAGAGAGAGAGAGAGAGAGAGAGAGAGAGAGAGAGAGAGAGACGAATTGAATTGAATTAAATCGCATTATTTATAATACTCGCAGACTTAGGCCATATTGACCTTCCTTACAAGCAAGGATGGTTTTACAAAAATAAATCGATACAAAATAATCAAACAATTTGATTATGGAACATACATATTTTTAGCTTTAATCAGTTTTATAAAGTTAACATGCGGTGTGTAATATACAATATATCTGACCTAACTTAATTGTGTTATAAACAATACAAGATTTCAAATTTTAATAACTATAATTAAAAAACAAAAAGTGAATAAACATAAAATCATGAGGTAGGTACATAAAAGAAAAAAGTTAAAAATATATAATTTTTTAATAACCATTTAACAAGTGAACTAGTGAACGTAATGAAGGAGTATTTGGTAGAGAAAAGAATTAAATTTAAATTAAAAAACCAAAATTTCTGTAAAGATGTTGTTACTTGTATTTATATGTAGATTGATGGGCATAGGAGATGATAATACATATTTTGAAATTAGTATTTTTTTAAATTTTTTAAATAATTTTTCGTTTATTTTTATATTTTTTATTTCTCATGGCATATTGTTCATGATCCTAATGCTCTTTAGTAAAAAAGAGTAAGTGATTTTGTTTTGTCTCTTGGAATCAACAGTGGATTTCAATGTCGAGTATTAATATTATGTACATTATAAAAATGTTTCTAATTTTCTTATAAATATTGTGGAATTTTATATTTAATTATTTGGTAAATTGAGGTACCAATTGCTAAAGTTTGTACATCTTTCAATTTAAAGATACCTAATAGTTTGTTTTTTTGACATAAACTTTATCATCATATTTTAAATTTAGTATGAATCTTACACACATATTACAGCCTTCAAGTGTTTTTGTTAATTCATAATTCAACTTCACTCATAACATAAAAATAATTAATGAACGATATATCGATTTTTTATTTGAACTGATTTATAATTCAGCAACTTGTTGCATCAGTGCACTAGAGTATATATTTTTGATAATGTAATTAATTTACTTGCGTATTCCTATAGTAATATTATTATATGACAGAGAGAGATATATAGACAGACAGACAGATAGATAGATAGATAAAGGGAGATAGTGTGTGAGAGAGAGAAACAGATAGAAATATTAATACATATTGCAGATAGATTAGGATGGACAAACTGATAGTGATAGGTGAAGACAAGAAACAGACATGGGGGGAAAGAAACAGAGTGTGAAAGTGTAAAAAATAGTGGCAGATATGATAGAGATGGAATGGATAGATCCATAGAGATGGAAAGGGATAGATGGAGAAAGAGATGAGGAGAGCTAGAAAGAGAGAGGGTGAGTGAGTGAGATAGATAGATAGATAGATAGATAGATAGCGAGAGAGAGAGAGAGAAATATAGATAGATAGCCATAAACATATCCATGAGCGAATATAAATATCGATAGAGAAGCAAAAAGGCGGAGACGAAGAGAGACTAAGAATATGTGTGTGTGTGTGTGTGTGTGTGAGAGAGAGAGAGAGAGAGAGAGAGAGAGAGAGAGAGAGAGAGAGAGAGATCATGTGTGTATGCGTGTGTGCGTGTGCGTGCGATAGTTATTGTAAGAAAGAAAAGAATGGATAGGGTGGGAAGAAAGACATAGGAGGAAGAGACAGAAATATATATCCTGAGACATTTTATGGGAAATGGATAAAATTCACCTATTTTTCCAATTGTCTGCTGTCAACAAAAATTAGGACCTCACTGTTAAAAAGCAGTGGTTAATGAATGTGATGAGACTCTAGCGGACCCATGCGGTCCGGGGGCGAAAAGTACAAATGAGCTCGAATTTAAAACACCTGTCAGAGGGAAAAAAGGCTTAAAACAAGGGCAGACACTCACCCCTTTGAGGTGCATCCTATGCTAATACATTTCAAACATTTTACGCAGTTGCTTTCTCTATATTAACAACCATAGTGAAAAATAAACTCGTTGAATGTTTTTTACATTCAAAAATATTTGTAACAAGGATAACTATTGTTTGGATCAGGAATTGATGATATTTCGCTATAGCGATAAACTCTTGCATTGCTAATTATCACTTCGTGGTTTGGGTCAGGTTTGTTTCGGAGTAACCAAAGTCCTGGGTTTACATTTCAACCAATACCAAAAGGCCAGACCAAACCCGATCGGTCGATTGAAGTTGTTCTCAACTTAGTTCCGGCAAGGGTTTCAATACAATCTCTAAAAAAAGAACGCTGCCCGTTTCCAGAGCCCAATCGCCGGTTTCACAAACAACAACGGTTTGTTCCGCCTAGGTAAATTTCATCCCACCGACTGTGTATGCAGTCCCTCGATAACTTGACAGGGAAATCGAACGTCGACTTCATAAGCCATTATTACACCCTAGGGAGATCCCTTGACAAGATAGAAGCACACTCCATGATTTATCATCCCTGGAACTAATTGCTGGTGGATATTTTAAAAAAAGCCCAGGGTAAATAGTATTACAGCGTTTTCCAAGGGAATTATATGAAACTTTCGTTTATCCAAAAGTAAAACTCATCTAGTGAGGGGATCAAAATATTTGCATATTTATTACTGAAAAGAGACAGAGCACTATCAATCAAATGAGTCCCGTCACAATCAATTTAACATCAATCACTCAGAGAGAGCGAAGAGAAGAGTGTTATGTATCAAAATACATTAATTATAATCTGTTGGTAAAACGTATACTTCGCTGATTTAAGTCAGTGATTTTAACGCTACAAAACGCAGACATTTTTGCAATACAATGGGATAAAATCTCAATACCCTATAAAGTCAGGCATTCTGGATATGACGTCTTTTAATTTTGTTTTATAAGGTTAAATGTCCTGTTTATTATTTGTTGGTTCATTTTAGAGGTTTGTAATTAAATGTACCGTGTGTTGAAACAGAACGAACAAGTGCCTTTTTAAGTTAAGATTTTACCGGACTTAGAACCTTCAGCCTTTTCTCTTCAGTAGTTTAGATCCAAATAACCCGTGGTGAAGCTTATAATGATAATAATTTCTAATAAATTGCCCCTCTCTGTCATCTATCAATCTCTCTCCTCTTCCTGTTTCTTTTTTTTATCTTACTGTATGTTTGTTCCCTGACGCCTTTATTTTTCAAATGTATCTCTCCCCTGCCTACCTGACTCACGCTCTCCCTCTCCCTCACGCTCTCTCTATCTTTCTCCCTCTCTCTCTTTCTCTCTTTCTTCCTTCCTAATTAGCAGTTATTATCTCTTATATTGTCCCTCCACTTCTATTTATATCTTTTCAATCCTGCTTTTCTTTCTCCTTCTATCTTGGCTTCATATCAATTTTTTAAAACTAACTGCCTCTTTTTTTCTCTCTCTATGTATTTCTCTTCTGCCTTCCTTCTGTCCTCATTCCCTTTTTCCTGTCGTATCCCTCGTATTGTCCTCCCCTTCTATTTATATATTTTCAATCCTGATTTTTTTTCTCCTTCTATCTTGGCTTCATATAAGTTTTTTTTATCTAACTGCCTCATTTTTCTCCCCCTCTCTCTCCCTTTCCCTCTCTCTCTCCCCTCTTTTTCATTCCCTCTTTAAAATATGTAATATGTACACAGACAGTTCCTGCGTTTACACTTTCTAGTTTCATTAATGCTTATATNCATTCGCAACAAACAGCCGTGGCCCGGCATAATCAGATCTTCCATGGGCGGAACTTTCAAAAACGAATATTTTATATATATATATATATATATATATATATATCACTTACCTTTTTATTTACATATCGATTTACTATCAACCTATCTAACCGTTTGTTTTTCGTAGCACATAACATTTTTCACAGGCCATTTGTGTGAACCAGATTTCTGTATCACACAAATAATGACAGGTCACGGAAATTTCAACGCTTACCTGCACCGATTCCGTAGAGCTAACAGTCCACTGTGTCCCGACTGCGGAGTTGATGACAGTGTCCAACATAGATTATTCAACTGCCCCCTCCTTGAGAGTGCGATGGAACCACTAAAGCTCCTCTTCCGCCACACTTGGCCACCGACCCTCAACGAACTGGTTAAAGAAAAGAGGACGTTTGAGGTCCTCAGGCCTGTTAGCCGAGCTATAGTCGATAAAGTACCTGACTAGTTTTTTCTTTCTTTTTTCTTCTTTTTCTTCCTATGATAAGTTACTTGTTAGATCTTAGCGTTTCCTTGAACTTTTAATTCCGGGCTGGTTACCTTTGTACCCATAATTGTTATTTATTTATTAAAATATTGTATTTACTAGAAAGTGTTCAAAAGGATTAACCAGCAAGGGGGAGACTTATTAGATTAGATAAATTAATAATAAGAAAAATATTTCCCTTCTTACTTGGGTCTTCCCTTTCAGGACAAGGTCGAAGGAAGACGTTACGCACAATAAGATCTCCTATTGCATCCCATTTGAATTAGTTTAGTGGCCGAGGTCCGCCGGTATGGGTTCTCCCTTAGGTACGGTGGGGAGGTGGACGGGTAAAAAAAAGCAATTTTGTCTCCCTAATTTCTTTTAAAAATCATGCATGGTACTTAGTTTCATTTCGTTTCTATTGGTAAAGCGGCGCGGCGTGAGATCCATATGATCAGGGTTGAGTGATGTTTTATCGGAATGTTGTCGGATAAATCAGTGTAAATGGGAACGTTACTGCCTCCATTTTCTTCACCATCGTTCAATTATTCAATTGCACGCAACCAGCAGTGTGAGCAGGGCAAATGAGGGGTTTGAAGAAGCTGTCTGCCTCAAATTGTCGCGAAGCAATTTAAATTACAATGATACCTGCCATTAATTTATTTAGTGTTATTTTCTCGAATTGAAACTATTGACAAGTTGAACGATAAGTTTAAGTCTGCATTGAGATTTAGTTTTGAAGTTTTTACATAATAAGTTTTATTTTTTTATCATCGAATATGATTTGCCGAGCACAATAAAAACAGAAGAAATTTCTCAATTATATAAGAATATTCAAGTTGCATGTACCTTTTACAACTATTTTTTTATATTTTTTAATCAGAGAAAATCTTACACAAAAATCTACATGTCGGATTGTAAATACATTTTCGCTATTTCGTTCGATTGCCCATTCGATCCATCAAAGTTTCCGATCACTTTTCAATTTATTACCGCTGCCTATGGTCTTTTTGCCATGGTGTGACTCATGAGAATGGCCTCTTCGATACCACACGGACCCCCAGACCGACATAGGTTCTGACTCACGTCTGGAATGTTCTCACGGGCTGGAAGGCGTTCTGTCATGTTCAAAATAAATGAAAAAGCTCACAATTGCGATATATGTTTACAATGGGGAGTTCAAATGTGTTTGTCATCTGAATGGTATAACAGTTGTAACCTCCAAAAGTCATATAAAATATAGATATATTGAAATTAATATATAGATAAATAGAGTGAAACTGGTCACGAAACAAATTGTATTTCCTGCTAAAAAAAACCACAGCTGTGTTAAAAAATGTAGAGTTAAAGAAACACGACTTTCTTGTTTAAAAAATTCATTTTTGCTTTAATGGATCTCCCGTAGCTCGCCATAATTGAGAAGGAGGCGGTAGAGTTGAATTTAATCAACTCTATCCGGTTGACAATGGGGAAATCGCTTCGGGGTAAATCATTTCTGGACGTATGCAGGACAGGTTCTGAGTGTAAATCCTTTGAGCGAGGAGGAAATTAAACGGTAATAACGGTGAGCGACAGCCTCCTAGTTTCAAATGACAATCATTACCGCGAATCTATACGCTTACGATTAGAAATCTGGTCCTTTTGGGATTAAAAGGTTGATTTAATTTTCAATTATTTGTCAAATCCACTAAGACGTCTTGCATGACTGTTGTTTAAGCAGTGAGAAAAGCAGAGAAAAGAATACACTCCGGACCTAGTTGGATTAGACGTAATTTGAACTCTCAGCCATATGACACCCATATACACGACAGGCAAAACATCCCTCCCCCCACATTTAATAATCTAGTCTTTTCTAAAAAAGTAAAAAAATGTAAATTGCTAAGGAAAATGAAAAAAAAGACGGACAGATAAATTTTTTTTTAAATTTTGTTTTAGATTTTTAATTAACCTTTCAATATCGCGTATTTCCTCCTCTTGCCTTAATTACATCTAGATGCCGCCTCGGTATACTTTCTACTTGTCTGGAAATGTCTCTTTGCTGGAGATTAGCCCATTCTTTACGAAGAGACTTTTCAAGATAGTCGAGTGTATCAGGAAGTGATGGACGTGCTCTTATTCGTCTTTTGAGGTTAACCCATAATTGTTTGATGGGATTCAAGTCTGGAGAATGGGCTGACCAGGCTAAGACCCTGATGTTCTGCTGTTGACGGTACGTTTGTACTATGCGAGCAACATGTGGACGGGCATTATCGTGCTTTAGAATCGAATTGTCGCTGATTTCATCGCGGATAGGCAGCGTATGATGTTCCAAAATTTCATCCACATAGCCAGTGGCCCTCCATGAACAACGACCAAATCTGTGCGACTCTCCATTGAAATTCCCGCCCACACCATCACTGAGCTACGTTGAAAAGGTTGGCTCTGGGAAAAATTACAGACTTAGTATCTTTCATTTCGCCTTCTCCACACTCTTTCACGCGCATTTGGAGATCGTAGAAAAAATCTATACTCATCTGTAAAAAGTACAGCAGACCAATCGTCCGAAGACCAATGGCTGTGTTCTCGAGCAAATGCGAGCCGTGCAACTCTGTGTATTCTGGTCAATTTTGGTCCTCTTACCAAAGGAGCGAGAAGCGATCAGTTCATACTGATTTAATCTTATTCAAGCAGTGCCTTCGGAAATTTGGATACGCTTCCTCCCCTAGTGACCTTATTCTCCCCAGCTCCTTCAAAAGATCGTTCCTGATCCGCGCCCCAAACTCTGGAACTCCCTCATTCTATTCTTCAAGCTTCTCTTAATTCCTTCAAATCCCTCGCATATAATCACCTCTCCCTTCAAGCAGATTCGTTTTCTGAATTTTTTTAAAATAAAAGTAATATTTTAATTTTTTTAGTCTGTTTCTCAGTTGATTTGAATGCATTTATTTCCATTTCATTTTTCACGCCAAGAAGTTATTTGTTTTTATGGTGTTTTATCTCTGTTGTACTTTGCACTTTAGATTAGCTGAACTTCCACCCAGTTAAACCACTGTATTATTCTAAGGGGAGACTGTCTCAGAATAAAGATATTTATATATAGATATATTTATTCTTCTTTTTGCAATAATCTCTTGAATTAGCCCAAGCTTTCGATCGAGTTTGACTTTCAGGCTTGCTGTTCTTCATGGACATACTTCCCTCTTACCTACTACCTTATTCTTCGAAGCTACCTAATTGTGCCCAGAAGAAAAAGTAAAATTACTAGTTTACTCCATTCCACCACTTTTACACCACTTTTTCCCCCTTTTAGTATAAAATTGCTACATTTTGGTTCGATCTAATAAAAATGGGTATACAGCTAGAAAGCTTTTTAAAGAAGTTGTTATGAAATTTGCCAAGCTCTACCGTGAAATTTTCGAATGAGGTTGCAAATATAGTTTTTAGAAAATTATAAATTTTGTAGTTTTTGAAAGATTAAGGTTTTTTTTTACAAAAAAATTAAATTGAAATTTCGAGAAAGGGGTCTTCTTAAAGGAAATGTAACCCTCTTTCAATGTTTTTTTTTTTTATTTCCCAAAATGAATAATTCAAGAGTTACGACTACATGTATGACAAAAACTGTAGATAGTTTAAAAAACATATAATGTTGAAATCTACGAAAAGGTTCAAGATCGGACTAGGTTTCATACCAGCTTTTTGTTATATTCGAAGTGTAGAAGCACCTGATGAAATTCATCTCCGAGTAGCGCCCTGTTGCCATGTAATCTTGCTGTTGTAAAATATATATGGAAGTCAATACTCTCGTAGAATTAGCCAATATTGTTTAGCATAACGAAAAAACGTTAATCTTGAAAAATCTGATCTACTTACAAAACGTGTTAAGAAAAAACAAAAAGAAAATGGAGGCGGAGGAAATGGATTGCGTAGTGCTTTTATCACATTCGCAACAAACAGCCGTGGCCCGGCATAATCAGATCTTCCATGGGCGGAACTTTCAAAAACGAATATTTTATATATATATATATATATATATATATATATGTTACTAAACAAACTGTATCTTACGAAAATTAAAAATTAATATCCTCTCTCTTTCCTAAATATTTATTTAGCTCCGATTCGTTTTGAAAACAAACATCAAATTGTCTATGCGGTTAATCTGCATAATCAATTGACTTACAACGTGAGGCAAGACTTCGGCTTTTGAACTCCTCAATCTATTTAATCGATCAAGATATTTATGGTTGAAATCACCTCCATTAAAAAAACATTCGTTTTTACATTTGTCTTTCATATTGTCGAATCTGTTTCTGGTAATGGCCTGTTAGATAATGGAACATGGGTTATCCGCCAGATCCGCTTTTGTTGGTTTTGGCGGTTTATAAACTTGACGCTAAGGTGAACCATCAAACTTAATCCAGCTTAAGAGAGTTGTGAAAATAAGCGAACCCTCGTGTATAATTGTTAATCAACTTGGCCTATCCGAATTGTTTTTAATAATAGCTTCACAGGCAATTTATTATGAAAAAAATGCATAAAAGTTTTCAAAGAAAACATGGCACCGTCCGACCCACCAACTCCGACCGTTGGTGATCCGATCTGAACACCTTTTGTCTTCATCTGCCAGCTCGTATCCCGTCAGGGTCACGAGTCGTGACCTTAAACTTGGCCGTTCATATTCATTTAATGCTTGGTAAACGTTTACGATCATTGGCTTAATCACTCCGCCGCATCAATCTTAGTTCGTTTAGATAAAAACCGGGCGTAATCTGTTACATCCTCGTTCCCGAGCCCTAACTGAACGGCCAATAACAATAAATACCGTCGAGAACACCCCAGGGCGGTTTTCACATCCATGAAAATAGACTGGGCACGTGGTGACAGTCACCGGAGAATCGGGTTTGACAGACAGATAAACAGAAACAACTACACGACACTAGTTTACTTTAAAAGTCTTCATTCTATGGAGGATATTGTTAGTAATAAAATACATCGCTTAACACGATCCCTAAATGCTCCTGAACGAAATATGTAGGGTCATTACTCCGAGGAAGGTTTTGTCCAATGCTGGGGTGAACTTGAAGATTCCCCCGTCCATTGCGACGTGAAATTTGTTGTGGATTGTCCGATTTTACGACCTTAATTAGGAATATGTACATTTTTCTAGAAGCCACTTTGTTAATTTATTTAAGTCTTACCAGACTGTTTCCCTGAAGCTAAGTTTCTCGTACCAGTTGTAATAATAACCCTGTGTTTATTGGAGGGCTGTATATAACGCTTCTTTCAGGTTTTTTCTAGGACGAAGGTTTTTCCCGCCCAATTAATTAAGGTTTTTTTAGTTCAGATAAAAAAGTCAGTGTCACGAGCGGGATTCGAACCCACGACCTTCGGCTTGATCGCCGCTACTCTATCACTTGAGCTATCGTGACTTCGATCCCGCTCATGACTCTGACTTTTTTTATCTCAACTAAAAACCTTAATTAATTGAATGATATTAATTGGTCATGCGGACCACGAAAAATACTGAGTTTTGCCCGCTGTTGGGGTGAATTTGAAAAGTTCCAGTATGACTTTACATCTATTGCAAATTGGACTTACAGTCCTCTTATTTACAGTGTGCTCTTTTCTGAATCCAGTTATGCTCATTTTTTATTCCTTTCCAAAATGACTGCTTGTACAAAATAAGACTGTACCGATTCTTCTAAAGCTTCCATACAATCCCTTGGCTTAATATTTTAATAATGCTTCGTTCAGGTCATTTCTCGCAAAAAGGTTGTGCCCAATGCTGGGTGAACTTGAAGATTCCCCCGTCCATTGCGACCTGAAATCTATTGCGATTGTCCGACTTTTCTGGATGCAATTATGCTCATTTTTTTAATCCTTTCCAAAATGACTGCTTGTACAAAATAAGGCTGTACCGATTCTTCTAAAGCTTCCATACAATCCCATGGCTTAATATCATTCTAGGAATTTTTAATAATGCTTTGTTCAGGTCATTTCTCGCAAAAATGTTTTGCCTAATGCTGGGTTGATTTGGATTATGTTCATGGCCAGTGAGACTTAAGATCAATTGCTGATTGACCACATTTTGTCCTTGTATTTAGGAATATGTGCAGTTCCTTAGATGCTATGTTAATCTCCGTAGGCATTTCCAATGTCACTGCTTCCTTAAAAATGAGTTGGTAGTAGCCAGTTTTTGGTCGTCGGACTTTTCAATAATGCTTCTTTCTGGTAAGTTCATGAAAGAAGCTTTTTCCACAGCCTGTTGTGAATTTGATTATTTCCTTGTCCGCTGTGACCTAAGACCTATTGCGGATTGAACTTACTTGGCCTTTTTTTCATGATGCAACTTGCTGATTTCTTTAAACTTTTTCCAAAATAACGCTTCCTCAAAAAACATTGATTGTATATACTTTCCTAAATTCCCCTTGCCAATTTCTTACTGAAATTACTGTATCCTCAAAAATAATTTGACAGTTTCAATTCTTAAAACGCTCAACATTGTGTTATTTTGGAATATTCAGACTATTCAAAGGTAATGCTTCCGCACAAATAAATCGTATCTATTCCCCGGAATCTTACATTAGATTCTTCGGCTAGATTTGGTTGGTGGACTTTTTCATAACGCTTCTTCCAAACAAATGATGAATGGTGGAGTGAGTTTACGCTTCTTTCATGCCACTTCTGGAAACAAGGTTTTGCCCTGGTAGGGGTTGTTTTTGTCCCTGGGCTTAATTTCGTTGGAAAGTTTTTTAATAACGCCTCTCGCGGCTTTTTTACGTTAAATAATGTGCATAAGTAGTATCACGGATTTTTATCAGTTTTTACATACTGACAGACAAGTTGGTCACCTATGAAGGATTTAACTCCTACCATCGTGGTTTTCCAGTTACATATTCGTTTTTAAGAATTAAATTAAATTTCTGGATGATAATATGATTTGGACGTAGAGTTGATAAACTGGCAAATTGGGCTTTATGGCCCTCTTAGTAGCCTGAATAGGCAAGGGCTTGTAAGACATATAAATGTCCTTTTATTGTTCTTTACCGTCCTATTTTGTTTTCAGACAAGATAGAAATATTATAAGGAAAACATTCGGTCAATTTTTCTCTTCGGTAGGGGTAAACATCTTCGTATTTTATCTGAGAGGACCGGAAATCCGACTTTGCATTATATTCGTCTTAGTGAGTAAGGGTCTTATGTTTTATTCAACCCTTCACAGGCTTATATTCGCTCGATTTGACCAATTCTTCTCGAATTGACTCAACGACGTTTTACTCTAATTAAACCTCCAATTTCGAGCTTAACGTTGGATAATTGCTGATCCTGTCTTACCAACTGAGCTCGGCTGGGTTGCGCTGTCAAACCAAAGGCCGGTCATGTCAAGACAATTGAATAATAAATTTGTATTTGGTACAATGTAATTGCCAGTGTTTTTAATTTGGTACAAACATTGGCCCCTTTTTATTGACTTTATTACATTTGCATCAAATCATCATTTTATCAGTTCTCTCTCATTCTCTTAGTTTAACATCACCAAATATTTTTCAAAGCCAACATATTATTATTTATCCATTTATTGGTCAATTGACCAAGTTACTTCTTCAATTAATTATTCTTTTTATGTAATGTCTTGGTTGAGATAACAAAGTCAGTGTCATAAGCGGGATTCGAACCCACGACCTTCGGCAAAATACGCCGCTGCTCTAACCACTTGAGGGGAAAGTGATTTCGTTCCTCTCGGACACCAACTCTCCGTCTCAACCTAGAACCGCTCGAATTTTCCCTCTTTTTGTCATTTTCAAGTCCCTCTCGTCACAATGACTTTTTTATCTCAACCAAAACCGTACATAAAAAGGATTATTCTTTATACAATTAATTAAGGTTTTAAGTTGAGATAAAAATGTCAGCGTCACGAGCGGGATTCGAACCCACAACCTTCGGCTTGATACGCCGCTACTCTACCACATGAGCTATCGTGACTTCGATCCCTTGGGCACTAACTTCCCACCTCAACCGCACCGTTTGAATTTTCTCTCCTTTTTGCCATTTTTTATCTCAACTTAAAACCTTAATTAATTGTGGGCTATTAATTGGTCAAGCGGACCACGAAAAATAGTGAAATTATTCTTTACATTCACCCGCATTATTTTCTGTTTCTCTCTCATTCTCTCTTAAAAGTGGTGTTTGTTAATGTTCTTTATCACCATATTAATTCGGCGGAGGGGGCATAGCTTGAACGATAAAGGAAACTAATCCAAGCTATCAACGGATGATTCCTTTTAAATACAGGCACAGGAACATAGCAAAAAGGCCTGGTAAATGATAATCCAAATTGGTCTTAATTACACCTGAGGTCGTGAAAGGGAAAAGTTCCCCATGGCAAGGCTAGAGGGCACGTGTTACGAATGAATTTGGCCATATTACGTCGGCTGAATACGAAAATCTGGTCTGGAAGCTTTTCACCAACAGGTTTTTCGCCTTTCTGACACTCGGTCAACTTCTACAATGGGAAAACAAATTAACAGATAACCGGGAAAGACTTTTTTATACAACATTTGCGAAAAAATCCATTAAAATCACTAGTATTTTTATTAGTTATTAAACAAGAATGTACCTTGATGACGATATATTGTCTTGTTTTTAAAATAAACCATATTCGGACTGGAGACTTTTGAATCGCATTATCTTTTTTACGGTTCAATAAAGCTATTGAAAGACATTTTGTTTAAACACGGCATGAATTTGAAAATCTTAAATCAAAAGAAACAAACAAAAATGAGGCAACGCATGTAGCCTAGGTTTAATTTACAAATTATCTTTTATTTTTTATATAATTACTTTCACAAAGGAGGCGTAAAGTCCAACTTCTTGCTGGTTAACAGGGATGAAAGGTCAAGCCAGTTTACTACATTTTTTTAAGTTTATAATCAAGGAAGAAATGGGCTATGCAAAGATTGGAACCCAGAACCGTTAGATTGTAAAATACGGGTCGGCCTATCCAACCATGCGGCAACTACAGTCCTCTATTAACTTTTTATTGATATCTACAAATATAATGTTAATATTTATTAAATTTGTAATATTTATTAATTAATTAGTTTGTTACTTTTGTTTCAGGTATGTATAAAGGAAGTTAACTGTATTTCATGATTTTTGCACGTAAGTTTTGATTATTTTGTCAGTATATCTGAACGGATTAAAAAATGCAATATTTTCATAAATTCTACAATACCATGGTATACAGCATTGGTTTTTTAATTTATCTTAATGAAACGATTTAAAAACCGGAACTCAGTTTTAGTACAGCTTACAATTTCCTTAGAACGCCAAACTATATATTTTTTGTAAATGGGGGGAGCTGAGGAAAAGGGAAATGTTGAAGATTACGTCGGCTTAAATTCGACTCGATTGGAAAGGTTTTTCCGAATTTTCAACATTTTCCGACTGGTGTTATCGTCGGCCCGCGGACGTTCGACGAGTGCTTTTTCAATCAGCCAGGTTAGCACGCCCAAGGGCCTCTTTGTCCATTATGACGGTCGGGAGCTTTCACAAGACCTGTAATTTGCCGAAAGCCTTTTTTTCCCTCCTAGGAAAAACTCGTTCTAAAAATAGGAAATTAATCGTTTAGAATGTAAATTAATATCGCGGAAAAATGCCTCGACGTCCGAGAGAAAAAGGAAATATATTCAAAATTTCCCGTCTTTTAAATTTTAATTACTGCTCTCCATCACACTGTTTAATGATTAAGCTACTTTTTAAATGATATCACATCAAAACAATAAATAAGAAAATGGAAATAAGCTACAATTTATCGAAAATATTAATAAATAAAACAGCAGTAATTTTTTAAACCTGAGTTTCATTAAAAAAGGTATTTTGCGGTACAACTTCTTTTCTGATTCTTAGAGCCCCGAAATCGTAAACAAATTATAGCTTATTATAGTTTTTCACCATCCTGTCCTGAAATATTCACATTAATCGGTCAGTAAGTTATTTAAATGAAGAATGCAGTATAAGAATTGAAAATAAAAGAATTCAACTAGATCATAAATGAACTATGATGTATTAAAAGGCGTTAAAATTGATGGTTACTATGATATTGAAACAGATTCGTGAAAAATACGCAACACCCAGCACCTTAATACCGCTCACCGACAGCTGCAGCTAATAAATATCTGGTGCTCTGGTCATCCACTTACTTACGCCCTTCCAGTTCGGTACGAAGGCCTTAAAAAGGTTTATGACTGTGATATTCAGAGTTCAGAGAGTACTCTCACTCAGAATAATTAAGGAATTTCGTACCATTGTAGCCAATATCCCTCCAATAAACAAGGACAGCAGAAATGTACAAAAGGTGTACAGTTATAACTGGAATGGACGAAGAATTTGACCTAGTGGTTGAGCTGGCAAGCAGGTTCTGTCGTCGGCTGCTTTTTTTACTACATCCAACTTCAATTAGCAGATTTATACTATCAGCTGAGAAACGGAAAAGTCGGCCCTATTTAAAGGGAGGCACTATCCATGAAGGACTGTTTAGACTAGCAGACTAATGATCCAATGCTATGATGGGCCTACTGTCAATACTTACTGTTTGAGCAATCGAATATTATTAGGTGGTGCCAGTCCAGAAGGTGGTCGGTTGTTCAATGGCCATCCATCAGGTTGGAACAGTGAAGGCTTTTTTAACATGGCACACGCAGTCAACTCGTCCGCCCAGGCGGGTGGCCAGCAGGCACATGTGCTCTCAACTTGCTTGAGACTCAACTCAAAAGACACTGCTCGGCATTTGTTCTTCACACCAGTCTCCTAGTTGAGTCAACTGAGTTCACCATGTGAAAGTGTTGCAATTGCAAGTTTCAACATGGAGCAGTTCATTGAAGATAATCGTATCAGTCCCATGATGTGGGTCATGAGATGTGAGGAGTGTAATGATAAACTTAAAAGAAGCGAAGCTTGGAGGGAAGTAGCACAACAGTATTTGAGGGAAAGCGCCCGTTTCCTAATTTTATAACAACGGATAAACCCACACTTCCACACTTTTCTTTACTGGGTTTCCTCCTTTTTTGCTTCTTTTTTTGCAGAAGAGCAAGCACAAGAAGTGCTTCTGCTTCTTCGGGTTCTAACATCGCAGTGACTTTCCTTTGGGAAGAGAGGTTGATTCCATATGTTGCCTGGTGTGAAACCAGCAAAGAAAGTCTTCAGACGACAGTAAACTAATTGTGAGTCAACCGGGCAACTTAGTTGAATCAACTAAACCACCTCGTCTGAAAGAGGCGAGAGTTTGCGTTAGCTGGGCTGTTATTCGAAATGGCATTTCATCCTGGAAGTGATAGTTAGGAGGAGTGTTTTTGCGAGCCCCTTTTTTTGCAGTTCTCCATTGTTTTTTTTATTTGGTTTTTGCACTGTCTGTTTATGTGAGTGCTCCCGACTGTGCCACAAGACATTTCTGTATAGTTCGGGCAGCAGCCTTCACTAGTAATCAGCCACTTGCCCGGGTAGCTGTTATGAACTTTAACGAACGGCTTAAACCTTTATTTTATGTCGTGCGCCAGATTGGTTTTTTGGTTATTGCAGATTGTCTTTAGAGATATTTCGCTGTCCGTGCTTAAATGTTAGATGCATGCTCTTCAGACCAGACTAGTAGATATCCAACAATTGTGAACAGTTTCTCAGGAGGCATATTGCTCCTGGTACTTCATATTCTTGGATGAGGTGAAGGTACATGCTGGTGAAAATGGCAAAGTGCCGACAAACTGGCAAATGAAGCTTCGGAAGGCTGCCAATGTAGTCGAAGTACATATGTGGACGTTTTGGTCACGGATGACTGCTTACAGGGTTGGAAAAGATGTTGGTCGCTAGCGCTAGCACCCGCTAGAAAAGAGTCTAAACATAAATAAGTTTTCCATCTGTTCTACAGGTTTACTGTCATGCCTCCAAGCCTCAGGATTCAAAGTACTAATGCATTCTGTTTAGCGTTGTGATGGTGTGACATGGCATCCTGTCCTACTCCAGCGTGAAGAGAGAAGGGAAAACGGAAAAGTAAAAAAGTAGTAAGAAGGAATAAGTAAAGAAATAGCTCATTTTCTCTGAGTTCTTAAACCGAAAAGCGTTCCCTGGGCTCCAGACACAATTGGAGCGGGGACACGCATATACGCACACGCATTTAGTTAAAAGGTTGGGACAATTAAATTTTCTTTTACCCGCAACGTTAAAAAAAAATTGTTTATTCAGTATTACCCGGCGGATTTATTGCGAACCTGTTTTATAAGAGATTAAGGACAGAATAAAATTGGATTAGCTTAATTCTAAGTAAAAAAAAAAACACCAAACAAAATCTATTTCAATTCGAACCGGCCAAGATTCGGTGGGTTAACCTTTTAAGCCTTAGGTCTGAATAAATTATTTGTAATTCAACCTAATTTCCCTATATCACAACGACAAAGGTAAAAAAGACAGGAAAGCCCGGGTCGTAACCCTACAGTGGAAGTCCTTAAAGGACTTAATTTGGCGATGGCCTACACGTGTCGGAACGGTGCGAGAATGCGGTCCGCCCGGCCTTTTAATTGCGACCGCCGTGCAATGGAAGTACCGCAGGGGATGGAACGCGGCCCCCTAAATACCCTCGGCCCGTAGACCGTAAATGAAATAATCCGTTAATCCGTTAATTCGTTATAAAGAGATCGACCACGCTAGGTAAAGCACCGTCACAGCGGCTGGTACAATAATAACACTACTTACTGTGCAGCATAAGAATCGAGAGGATATTTTGAGTTTTAATCGCCTCCCACCCCAAGTTTTAAGCCCTTTGAAAAGCTTATCATACATCAAGTCATTATCATTATAATTAATCTATGGTAATTAATTAATCCTAATCAGATGATTGATTTACAGCAAGAAGAAAAGGCGCTTAAAATGCTTCATACTTCTTAAACTTTGTCATCTCACCCATATTGAAAGTTGAAAATTAATAAATTATGCCACTTTAATCCACTTTTAACGTACAAAAACATAATGTGATAAAACGCTTCTTACTTTTTATTGTTTGCTAACTTGATAAAAATATTCTTTGAGTAAATAGTACAGTACAACTTTTACATATCTATCAGACCATAGGATAGTGAGAAGGTGATCCAGTACTGGTACTTATGTCATTTACTCTGGATTAAGATAAGGTCAGGATAGTAGGTCACGAGGTCATCGGTTTAAACGACGAGGAGGATTATAAGAGTAGAATGTTGAAGAAAGAGCATTGCAAGAGTTGAAAGGGTAGCTTTGGGGTGCCAAAACACGTTCGGATCAGATCCTTCACGAATGGGATGTCTAGGCCTTTATGAATTAGGTTGGTAACGTAGAAAGTAAAAATAAGAATTATTTTGGTTACTGGAGGATTTATGACTAACCTATTCTCCACTACAGTGGTTTGGTTGTCCGAGGGTCTTACCTCTGTCTGATCCGTACCTCAGTCAAAATAAGTTTCAGGGGCTATCTACTACAAGGCTAATTCATCTCTACTTGTGTAGTTTGAACCTAAACATACTCTCATTTTTAAATACATTCTTTCTTATTGACATACCATTCACTCAAGTGAGAATGTGTTCCTCCACACTTTATTTTCTTGTAAAGAACTACTCTTACACTAAATAGTGTAATTAAGGGACGATGGAATTCTTGATATACCACCAACGAAGTTCTTGTTCTGTACCACACACACACACACACACACACACACACACACACACACACACACACACACAAATTCCGACTTCACCCTCCATCATCCTTATATCCTTTGCTGTTCACGGTCTCACAATTGCTATGGAGGAGATCCAGGCACTTGTGTCCGGTAAATAGTCGAATGGAGTAAACATTGGCGTATAAAAGATAATGAAAGCAGCATCACCCATGTATTATTTTTACTGTTCGATGCAAAACCCATTGTATAATATCCCTCAATAATACTCGCATCCCAAAAATAGACTGCGTCCGCTATCTTGAGTTCCATCTAGAGTTCAGTTTAACCTGATTACAACACAACTAAAACGATAGGAATTAAATATTTCAGACTACTCTACACACTACTGGCACGCAAATCTAACTATTCAACATAACAACTAACAATATACAAGAGTGAAACCATTCAGGACGTACGGACTAGGCTTTGGGGCACACTAAACTTTCCAAAATCCTAATAGTACAATCCTTTCGATCAAAAGTCCTCAGAACCACAGTCATTGCTACTACGTCTCCAACATCACCGTTCACAGAGCCCTCAAATTCCTTCCAAAAAATAATCCCCAAAACACTTTCCACAACAGACTGTCCTCTCACCTCAACCGAGTTGCCCAATCTTTTTCCAATAGAAACTATCCTTATGATCCCACCTGATGATCAGTGTTACACAATTCACACGTGCTTAAGTTGTGATTTGTCTGTAAAAGTTGTGGGTCATCAGTGTAGTTTGTGTAAAGGTCATAGGAAACTTCCTCGCGTTACGCTAGTTTTGAAAGGCGTCAAATGTATGTGTGAGAAGGTACTTTTTGACTTGAAGACCGGGGGTGTCTCGGTCAAATGATTCCCTAACGTGCAGAAATACGGCTAAGCAATATTGTTTATTAAAATATTATAAATCAATGTGATTAATAAATAGGCAGGAACAAAAACCCCGAAAAGCTGAACAGAGGGTGTTTTTAAATATCGGGTATAAAAATATCACCTGATTAAAAAAATTAAGGATTTGGTAAATTGCAGTGAGTTTTCATGCAAATCGATTAAAATATTAAAGTACTCGCCCAAAAATTAAATAAAGTGTGCAAAAACGGCGAAAATCCTGAACGTCCACCTTTGTAGATTTTGTTTCATTTCAAACGTACCACACGAAATTCAACAACAATAACTTTTATTTTATACAAGCCCTTGGATGGCATGGCGTTATAAAAAAACGTGTTCATTATTTTTTAATATAGTTTCAAATGGTTACCTTGGAAAAAAATTACGCAGGGTACTTCTGGCAGAGTTAAACTCCAACATTTCAATGTACGACCCTATACATCCGGACACATCATTTTGAATGATTTTTTACGCTGAAAAGAATGATGCAGAATGTAAACAATAATACTACAATAAATTAATGTTTAATTTAGTGAAGAACTAGATTATTGGAATTAACAACGAAACAAACGAAATTTTTGCCATAACTTTCTCATTTTTTGTCCAATTTAAAATCCGATTGCACCATTGTTGTCAGCGTAAAAAACCTTTAAAATGATGTGTCACGATGGATAGGGTTGTATTTGAAATTTTGAAGTTGAACTACGCCTGAGGTGCCCTGTATAATTTTTCTCTCAAAAAAAGGAAAAATTTGAGACTAGACTAAAAAATATTAAACTCATATTTTTGTTTTTTGATAGCGCCATTGGTTCAAGAGAAATTCGGCCGGGACATCTAAAATGGACACCGTGTATAATTGACGGTAATTAGGTTACAAAACCATTAAATTAAAAACAACCCTGTGAATGGTTCAAAAAACCTTCGAAAAAATCAAATTAAAAATTATATAGGGTGTTGCGAAAGAATGCTTAGCTGAATATAAACCGGATTAGATTACGCAAAATTATTTATATAAACATTTTATTAAGACTCAGGAGTACAATCTTGAGTGCAGAGGGTACAAACAGAATGTTAAAAATAATAACCTCGCAATACAGCACACCATTACGCCTCAAAAAAACCATTGCCATCTTTATCAAAGAGGCTTATGGGAAGCTCCACATTTCAATGTTAAATCACCGCAACATCCTCATGGGACGAGCAGCTGCAAATGGACTTCAACCACGCAACGCCAGAAGGCTTAAAAGAAACCGCCCACGGGAGGACTAATCCCATAGGGAAAAGCTTTCAGTTACTAGCTATAAATTAAGACATTGTTTCATAATATATATCGTTATCGTAATCTAGCCTGATCATTTTTATAAATAAGTTATCTTGTTTATTAAGAAAAAAATAACTTGACTCTGCTTTATAATTTGCAAAGCGGAGTTTCAGGTTGTTAAACAAACGACTGTTTGAAATAATAAAACTAGTATTTCGCATGAAATAGGGTCAGATATGTTTTTAAATTGTGCTTATTAATTGACAATTTATTGGATCTGGAATCGTTTAGGGTTGGATCGATTCTTTTTTTTAACATGCAGTGTTGAATGTTATTTAAGTTTTAGAAAGTAGTGCTTGGGAGTCTTTCTTGATTTAAAACAGGCCAGTGTGGCACTCGTGCTTGCCTTGGAAACTAAAGAACATCCTACCTCAGCCTACTGAGGTCATATTTCACTGACCGATTTTACCCATTCCGACAGGGAAATGAATTTTCACCTTTTGTACAAATCAGGGCTGGTGTTCATCAAGGAAACATTCTTGATCCATTTCTTTTTTCGTCAGTATAAACTGCAGATATTTCTACATAGGTTACGTTTCAACACATTCATCATCCGATTATAAAGCGACACTTAATTCGGATCCCTATGTATGTTTCATAAAATGAAGATAAAATAAACCTAAAGAATGCGTAGAGATCAATTTTACCTTATATCCGCGGGTTCACCCTTAAAATTCACGTCGCGAGCCGTGCTTGTAACTCCTTCAACCTGATGATCAGGTTTAATGCTTGAAATCCGGATAGTTGTAAACAATCTGTGAGTAGAACCATAATTTAAAAACAGTGAGGTACAGGATTCCGAGCATACTTTGGCACTCCCGCTCCCACATGGTAGTAGTCGGAGCAGTCCTATCCTTGCAAACTCGGAAGAATCGTCCTATCAGCTCCTATGGGGAAAGAGCGAAAGATCAGGTATAATTTGGAAGAACGCGATGTAGGTTTTATATATATTATGCCTTACGCGGACGGAAGCTTGTGATACGTCTATAAAGGTCTCCATACCGTATTCTTTACGCTGAAAGATGAGGATATTTGTGTGACCTGCTGGGTTGTAGAGTGTTGAGAGTGAAAGCCAAATTGGCTCTGGGAAAAGGGTGAAATGATTAGATTTAGGGACCAATCGTTTCAGGAGGATCTTCTGGAATATTTTTGAGATGGGAGTAGTCTAAGTGAACAGTAAGAAGATGCATTATGGAGAGTTACACCAGTACTGGTTATACCTATAGGACGATTGTTCTGTTAGAGCAAAGAAATGTAAATAGTTGTAAATATGTAGATCACTATGTTGTGAATTAGAAATTAAAACTTGTAATGTTTAAATAGGGTTCGGTTTATATCAGCGGGTTAATAAATTTTTGACTTTCCCCTTGGGTCCGCCTATCGGTTTTAGCTGTTCCAAAACCTTATAAAAATAGTCGCCTTGTTTGGTCGATGGGATAAAGTACACAGACGCTTAAAACGTTAAAACCCGCGTTGATTTATTTGTTTATCACCATCGGCCAGATACTCGTCGGGTGTCAGTCGTTCCCTATGCCAACGGTCTGTTTAGTCTGAAAACCACCTCCGACAAATTGAGATTGCCGACACTAATTCATCAACAAAGTTGAACCCTCAACACGATCAAATTTCAATAAATACTTCACCTCAGGGGATGCAGGGACGCAGTGTAATGATTTAGGACACATCGGTCTAGGGTACAACTTAGACGTAAATGTGACTTGTGTTATGTGTAACTTAGATGTAATAGTTTTTCTTAATTTTCTTGTGATTCGGTCTCACGTTGGAAAGACACGGTCGTGCGAAACAAAAACAAAATCCAATTTATACCATTGTATATAAAAGCATATCACGTCAAAAGATAAAACGAGAAGCTTCGGTGTTGCAAAATATAAAGTAAATAAATAAATAAATAACACGCCTCTTGGAAGCTGGTCTCAGCTCTTATCTTCAATGGGATTTTTATTTGCTAACTCAGAGGAAAAATACAAAGAAAAAACAACACGACCAACAATTCCTTTCAGTGTTCTAGTGACATGAAATTTCGTGGTCGCGTCGAAAGGTTATGGGTCGAACAATTGACACGATAAGTTTTCCGTTTGTTAGTAATTTATATATAGAGAGAAAAGAAGTATAATACATAAATATAATAAAAAGATAAACAAGGTAACATATATCCTGCTCTGGGCACTGTCACAAATTGTCAAAGGACTTTTGATTGGAAGGATTGGACTCGCTGGATGTGGATGGTTGGCAGAACCATACGCCCTCCACTCCGTATGTCCAGGATGATCGCAGTAATGTGACTTGTACAAAGTTAGTCGAGTTTACACGATTAAAACAGATTTCGTTCCCAAAATTATTCATAGTAATCCAAGCCTTCTGTTAAGTTGTTCTCCTTCAGTCCTAAATTTCCACTCACCCTGCTTTTTAGGTCTGACTTGGGTGAAAGTCGGAAGCTCCTTTTTGTTGTTGTCCAACGGAAAAAAAGTCTGTTTTTTCCCCAATTTAAATGTAAACTGGATACTTTTTTCATCATTTAGTGTTGTCCAACTTTAGGAGAGAGTGCTTGGATAAACTTGAGCTGTTCTTGGATATTGGAAGTTGGTAGGATAGAGTTGTGGCTCGAAGGTTCGACATATGCGCATAGATATTAGGACGTATTGGGAAATCAACAGTATGTATAGTAGATGTGCCAAGAATGATCTGTTGTATGATCCCGACTTAGATCTGTCTGACATCTGAGTAATCGTTTCGCACTTCTCTCTGAAACAGTGCTCACTAAAATAGGAATCGTTTTTGTAGGATTCTTGACCTCCAGACCTTACATTTTTCTTTATTTAGTTCATTTTTGTTACCACGCTTTGATAAACTCAAGCTGTTCTCGGATAGGATTCTGGTTATGGTTAATGATGGTGTTGAAAAGTAACACTGTACAATGTAACACAAAGTAACACACCGTACAACAAGGTAACACACCGTAATGGACTGTCAGTTGTATAAATGTTACACAGAATTGGATCAAGAATGATCCCTTGTGGAACGCCGGTTTGTCTTGATCCAATTTCTATATTTGTAACAGTATCACTGAAATCACGGGTGAATCTAGTGAGATTCAAGGATAAGGTAAAAAGGATTAGGTTTATATCGTTGAAATTTAGACAGGATGCCTGAGTGACTGACCATAACGAAAAACTCGGCCACATTCAGGAGCACTCCTAAGCAATACTCTTTGTTCTTTATGGAAGAAATAGTAGCAACAAGTCTAAAGCATTTCTGGGTTGTGAAATGATGTGAACGTAAGGCGAAAAGTAATGATTCTATGTGAATCAATGATGGGTATTGTACGTTTTAAAAGGAGTTTTTCTAGGATTTTGGGCATCTAGGAAAGGTCGTTGGATATTTAGTTAGGAGGTTTGTGAGCTTTACGAATGACAATGACTACGATATACTTCCATGAAAGAGGAAAATGATTGGTACGTAAGATGGCATTATGGTTAAAAAGTTCTTCTGAGGAAGGTTTCAAGTATAATCGAGTTAATTAGGCCTGGTCCTGGAGATTTTCTACTTTGGGTTTCTTAAATTTACTTACATTCAGAAGGATTGGTTTGGGAGGGAGATTAGAAGGAAGTGGTATACCAAGGTTATTTATTTTTGTGCATGATGTACATCATTTCTATCTGGATGAGGAGTATATTCACGGCCATAGTGTGGTTAATGACGAAATTAGGAGCTTTGATAATTGTCTGATTTATTTGAGAGCTTTTAATTTGATTTAATTGGAAAATTGGAAGGAAGGATGGCAAGATCGAGAGACAAGTGGTACGCAGGACTGTATTATATATTGTACGTAAAAAATTCTGTCCTGATGAAGGTAAGGTTTCTGTATGGAGATAATTATGTCATGTCAAGTGGATTTTATATTAAATCTTTTTCTTGTTGTACGCTAAGAATGAGTGTTTATTGCAAGAACAGCGGAATCCCTGAATTTGCTCAGTATTGACACATCGCGTCGGGTATAATTAAATATACTAACACATTCATTAGGAATTCCGTCGAAATTGCATTATGCATTATGTAAATCTGTTTAGTTTCTTAATTGAATGACGTTCAATACCAGTTGTTCGTCTCAATGTTAAACATTTGCGCAGTTTGACTCTATCTATATATAAATTTGGCAATAAATCTATGGAATTTATGTTAAAACATTTTGTTCAAATAATTTGACGTGAAATATTAAGTTGAACACTCATTAAAGTAAAAGGAGGTATTTCGATTGAAAAAACAGATGTCACAACCTGAAAAACGAGTTTTTAAGTTAAATTTTTCAATATATGACGACAATAATAAAAGCTCTTTCTACTGATATTTCGTGTTCTATTTCTTTATATTCATTTTGCAAATACAGTACTTCATTTTGTAATTATTATGTACAATGTCTCAGAAAAGTAAACGGAAATCAAGCTTTTTTTTTAAATATTTCACTATTAGAGCTACCTCAAATTTTTTTATTACATATTGTATTTAAAATATCACCTTACTACAAGCGAAAGTTCTGAAAATTATTTTTAAAACAATTAAGATTACCGAATTAGTTTTGCAAAAGAAAATGTGGTTCCAATCTTCTGATTTTCATTTAGTTTTCTCGTATTTATAATTCCAGTCTATATTTCTCGTTTATCCGAAAATCTTGCAAGAGAGGCATGAACGGAAATAATTAAGGACGATAATAAAGTTCGGGCCCGCGCAGGTGCCCTTTATGCAGAGAAAGGCTGCTCGATGTGTCACACATAATAGTGGCGTGTCATGCCTTGGCTCCATATAGAGAGCGTGTAGGCATGCCGCCGGACTTAAGAAGAGTTCTCGAACACGGTTTTAGAGTCCCCTGTTCCGCTTTTTAGGGGAAATTGGTTTTTTTATTGTATATAATATGTCTTATGTGTTGTGTCTACATGTTTTGTCTGAGTGAATGTATTTATTAGCGTGAATGGCGAGTGGTGAAGGTGAAATATAACATCATCATCGCCCCTCGAACTTTGAGAACGTAAGAGTGTGTGTTCGGGGTCGATGGCGGAATATTTATAAAAGTACTCCATCGACCCCAATCTAAATTAGTCTAAGTATGGATGTATACGGAATGTACGGAATGAGTGTACTGTATGGATGTATTTATATGTATGAATGTAGTGTTTGAAAGGGTAAATAGAATATAGACTTAGTTGCGGGCTGAAATGACCTAGATGTCTGAAGCCCCAGTAAAAAAAAAATATAAAAAAAATAATAAAAAAATAAATAAAATAAAGATCGGTTTATGGGCGCTTCCAAAATCGCAGCAGATCTTCATTTGTCTGCAGGACTCGTGGTAAACACGGAAACTGTCGGAAACTATTCGACGAGTATTATGGAAATCCAATTGTCATGGACAACAGGCTAGAAAAAATCGGTTCATCAGTACGGTAAATAGAAAAAAAGCCGCTTACCTTTGCGAAACGATATGTTTCTAGGCTTAACTCTTTCTGGGCTGACATCATTTTCGTGGGTGATAACAAATTTAACCTCATTGTTACCGACGGTATTGTAAGAGTTCAAGCCACAAAACATGGTGGCGGCACTGTTATGTACGTCGTCTAATGGAACCGGAAACTTAGTATTTATCTAAGGAATTATGTAGACAAATTAATTAATTAAAAATCACAACAGATCTTCATTTGTCTGCAGGACTCGTGGTAAACACGGAAACTGTCGGAAACTATTCGATGAGCATTATGGAACTTTCATGGGAAACTACCTATGGTACGGGGTGTATGACCTCTAACGCCTAATTTATTACCAAATGGCACGAAATTGGGAATTAACAGGATATTTAAATATTATATGCCATTCCTTTTTCCCGTAGAAAAATGATGTGGAAATGTTTTTCCATTGAAGAAACGTTGTACTTTGGCGGCATTTTTTAATATTTTTGAAGCACGTCGAACGGATAAACGAGAAATATAGACTGGGATTGTTGCGATAAATACGAGAAAATTAAACAGAAATAGCTAAACCAACTCTGACTTCGATTACATTTGTGACTTTTTGATTGGATCCAAATTTACTTGTCCATAAATACTTTATTAATCCTAATTGTATAAAAATAATTTTCAGAAGTTTGTTTAATAAGGTCATATTTTAAATATCACATGTAATACAAAAATTAGGCAGCTGTAGTAGTGCAACGAATATTTTACAAAAAAAAGCGCGATTTCCGATCACTTTTATGAGACACTGCACAGCATATATAGAAAATTAATGTTGCAGTGAATCATTATGTTATAATAACGAATTAAGGTTAACAAAGGAGAGACGCGAACCGGATATGATCATATCCAACTATTATTTTTCGTTTTAAACTTGTTGTTAAATAATAATGTTGAGTTCTTCAACTGGAGTTAATACCGGCTCAGCGATTAAATATTGGCATTCATGGGGCAGAAGGTCAGTGAAAAGATTGTGTTGCCTTCTAAATATAATCATCCTCTTCGAGACCCGGTGTCTGGCCGAGGATCCGTGGCAACCGGCCAAACGGCCGAGAATAATTATAAAAATTTCACATGTCCAATTTTGCATTTCGACCTTTATGAAATTCGAATCTACGGTTCAAGATTCCCTTCTGCCAGGGCCGAGTGGTCGACGGCACGCGCAGCTTGTTTGTACATCCTTGAACAACTTCGCACGTAGACTCGAAATATTTCGGCGATAATACAATAAGAAAATTCAACAATTTTCAACTGCCTGTCAAAATAAGTAATGGATGAATGAAAAAAACAAACCTAGTATTGTCATGTGATCAGCAAATGCATGGCCATAAAAGTCAATCATCAATAGAAATAAGCTCTCCTAAAATTATACAGATTTTTTTCTGTCGTCAGTTATGAGTACGAGATATTGATTTGATTAGTTCTAATAAAACCATTTACTGGGTCGGAGCCTTTTCTGAGTTTCAATCCTGGGAATAATTTCCATTACAGGACGATAACGGAGCACAATCACCTTCAAATATTTTCAAACAATATTTTTTAATTCTTGCCCTGTCAGCAGTTTATTAATTTGGAAAATAAATTGAAAATGTTTAGCCAATTTCCATTAACGTTTTTTAATTTTGAAGAATAATGCCCCTAAAAGGACGTTATATAATCTTCTTCATGCCCTTCCCTCAGTAACATTTTTCTATTGTATAAAATTAATTAACGTAACGTTTGATTATTTATACTTTTTATTAAAGTTCTGTCATTGGGTTTTCCATTTTCTTCCTCTTAGAAAACAATTGCTTTTTGGGGACGATTAGAACAAAATTTACTTCATACTATACTCTTTCCAAGGAGACTAATATCCTTCAAAGGACGATGTAGACGTATAATCGCTGACACGTACTAAAAATATTTTTGTCCTCTTTGCCTACCTAGGACTTTTACTTTACGTAAAATAAAATGACGAAACGTTTGATTATTTTCTAATAAAGTTTTTAAATTGAGGAGTTTCATTTTCTGTTTCTTCGAAAGCAATTTTCTCTGCAGGACGATAAGGAACACGACCTTCTGCACATTCTTGGCGAGTTTTTTATTCTTGCCTGGTCAGCAGTTTATTAATTTGGAAAATGAGATAAAAATGTAACGTTAGACCAATTTCTATGGTTTTCCATTTATGTCTCAGGACATCTTGAGAGTTCTATACTTTCCATTTCCGGTCGGTGCCGCAACGGTTTAGGCGTTGACATGGCGCTCATCACTGTAATGTAAAGGTCGAGGGTTCGAATCCAGCGGCCCTGCATGCGAACCCGGCACTTACAAATGGGCTTTTTTTCAAAAACACCGGCACCCCGAGGGTTGTATCGTCAAAAAAAAAAAAAATCATTTTCTTGAAAGGACAATGTATATCCTTGTCGAGTATGGAACATATTTTTGTCCTCTTCTCCTTATTAGTACTTTTATCCTTTATTAATTTACAAAAATGATGCAACGTTTAATTATTTTCTATTAAAGTTTTGCGTTGGGTTTCTACCATTTCCCACTTGCTAGAAAACATTTCCTTCACAGGACTACAAGATCTCTGTATATTTAGCAACATGTTTTTTAAATTCTTGCCCGGTCAGCAGTTTATTATTTTGGAAAATAGGAAAAATAATGTTTGACCAATTTCTATAAAGTTTTTCCATTTTCGTCGAAGGCGATCCTTCGAAATTTGGCCTTATGATCTTTGCATATTAGCCATGTCGAATTCTTATATATATGTTGTCCAAATTGGGGGTTATCGGGAAAAAAGGGCCAGAGGCGACGGTGGGAATCGAACCCACAACCGCGGCGTGAGAGTCTCTCATGCTAACCACTCGGCTACCGCGGTCCCCCGAAGGCGATCCTTATATTTCTGGTCTTTCGAAGGAAAATAATTTCCTTCAAAGAACGTTATATAACCTTTGACGCTTATTAGACATACATTTGTCCTCATTGCGTTCACAATCCTTGTGCCCAGAGGGCGTGGCAACCTCTCTGAAGCACAATCTGTACTCGTGTCGGCCTAGGGGCGGCATGGGCGGTGGGCGCCTTATCAGAGGCACACGAGGGTCAGTGTACTAGATCCTGTCTGCAAAGACGGAGGAGGGTGCATGACCATCTGTACCACGGGGTAACTAAACCTTCCAAATTCAGCCCTAGTTACACTGGGAACGGATTCGTGGTGGTACGTGGTGACGCCCCTGGCGGGAACTTAGACAGAGGCTGTCTTCTATTTGTGACCTTCGTGAAGCTTGCGTATGGCCAGCGTTATTACCCCCGGCCTCACGGGAGACGTTACGACCGGACGACAGCGTGTAAGCGTTGAGAACGCGGTGACTATGCTGAATAGTCCGTCGAATGCGTGAGTAAGCGAATGGAAACGGGTAGTGAATCGGTTTCTCTGACTCGAGTATGCTTTGCATTGTTGTACGTATGACCGGCGTGGTACCCTTGGGGAAGCGAAGGATCGGACCACCTAGGCTAAGCCTATGGCGTCGCTCAAATACGCATGGCAAGTGTAGGCTGAGCTCGACAGGAGGTTTTACCGTAGGCGGTGCTCATCTAGGGGGTGGTTAGCAATTCCACTAAAAACAAAACCGCGGCCGGGGCGGATCGGGTAGTTTCTACGCTACGGGAAGCCCCAATACTCTGGGAGATAGAGTCGCTTTCTCTATCTAGGGAGTACGCGGGAGAACAGGCTGATGTATTTCGGCTTGTTAGCCCTTTGCGCGCGGCATACGACCCGATGCACAATGCGGGCCCGACCATTCGGAGTGAACAAGCGGAGAGCGAGGTTGTCTTGGCCCTTCGGGGCTGGGTTGCCTCTATACCTATGCTGAAGCAGTAACACAACCCTGTCGTATGCGGAGGTGCATTAGCTCTCATCTTGAGAATCAAAACGTCCGACAAGGCCGAATATGCTAGGTGCGGACGTTAAAGATCCTCAGAGTCCTTTTTAGGATGGCCGAGTATGCGGGAACCCAAATGTCCTCCTTGCCTTGCTAGTACTTTTATGCTTTACAAATTAAAATAAAATGATGAAACGTGTGATTCTTTTCTCTTAAACTTTTTCCATTGTTTTTTTCCATTTTCTTCCTTTCCGTTGCGATAGTTTTTTCTTTATTCTTGCCTGGTATTGTTTTGAAAAATACGTTTTGACCAATTTCTAAAAATGTTTTCCATTTTTGTCGCAGGACATTCTCGGAGTTCTTGTACTCTTTTCAATGGGAACAATTTCCTACAAAGGACGAAATTTAAGTTTGACAAGCTGTATACTCATCATACAGATATAACTAGCACTTTTAGTTTTATATATGTATAAATTAAAATAAAATTATGTAACGTTTGATTATTTTCATAAATATTGGTTTCTTCCATTTGCTGTTCGAGAACATTGCAAGACGACAATTTTTCTATTTTCACATATACACTACATTTATAATAGCTTTGCATTATCTTCATAGGCCATCCTTTGGTACTTTCTGTCTTGGGGCGAAAGGGTGGTCGTTTGAATATTTTCCTTTATGCCTGAATGATACTTTTATTCACAAAAATAAATCAAATTGGATTTTTTCCAAAAGAAAGCTTCTAATGAAAAAGATTGCATAACACGAAAACAAATATACATTTATAAGAATAAATAGGGTGGTTTGTATTTTTTTTTATCATTAATAACACTTGTCCTTCTTGAATAAATATATTTTTTTCCAACTAAAACATTGTTTTCTGACTGGATGTGGCTTTGAGAGCTTCTCTTATTTCGGATGCACGGAGGTTATTATCAAATTATGCAAACTGGCTCTTTCGACTCTCTTCACCTGAGAACTTTTTCAGACTTCGTACTTATTACATCACCGACATGCTGGTGCCCAAATGTTCGAGAATTGTAAAACATAATAATATTATTTTTGGACGTTTCTGTTTCTGTAATTTTAGAGTCCTTCCTGAGAAGAAAACTTTACTCAGTACATAATAATTTTTGTACGTTTATGGGAAAGTATTGACTTTGGTACTCGAATTAAACCATTCCAAAAGTTCCAATTTAACGTTAGTTGTCAATTGGGTATGTAAACGTTCCGAACATTTCGAAACTGAACTCTTTCAATTGTTGCAAGATACGTGGCATGCTATTTTCGATCCAGGAAGACTAATTCCGAATAGCCTGGCCAGGAATCTAAATATTTCCCGGTGGTTTTGTTTATACTAGGTAAATAACGAGGAACTGGGTTTCTCCTCGTTAAAACCCTCCTTCACTGGTACAATAACCTGATCATTGAAATATTTTAATATATTTATTTACACTGAAAATACCACATAAAAAAAAGGATTTGTTAAAATACAATCCGAGAAATTATGGGCGAATTTTTTATTTTGAAAGATAATAAAAGAGGATCTGCTTAAAAACGTTTGTTTATTTGTGTAACGATATTTTAATGCATGCTTTAAAACAAAAAGTTGTAGATTTCTTCCTTTTTTAGTTGATTTTATATGATTTAATTTTGGTGACCAACTTTGGGGCGGCCTTTTCGATCGGATGCCATGAACCCGATTGCAAGTTTTATGTGCGAATTTCGTATAGGAATTTGGTCAAAATTGGAAAGCAAGAGTGGAAAAGTCACGTGTAATGGAGCTGGAAAGGAATGGAGAGATAATTTGGAGTGGAATTTGAAGTATCGGGCTACGTCAGTAACATAAGGAATATGGAGAATGTGGTTACTAACAAAGTAAGGAGATTTTTGTCTGTAGGGGTTGGATTCTGTTAATGTATATGCTGTCTTGTCCCTGTAGTTCGATTCAGCCATTTTGTCGTCTATGTTGATTCCATGTCAACTTTTTGTCTATGTACAGTGGAATTTTGATTAAGATAAATACAAAAAGCCTTTTGCGTTTGGCATTGAGTCTATTAAACATATTGGAATTTAATTACATTTATTTTTATTCTTCATTTACGTAATTGTGATTCACGGTAAAGAGGTAGTCTGAGGAGGATCGAACTTCTAGGACAGTTTGCATGTGAACATCGGAATTTGGTTTTGGGAAATTTAGAGAGATGATTTTACTGATGAGACGAGAAATCTCAAATCTTCAGATAGTTTTATGTAGAATATGTAATATGGTACATATTGGAAATAAACGCATAAAAATGTGTAAAATAAAAAGAGATAGAGAGCGAGAGAGATAGAGATAAAAATAAGTGGAAAGAACGAGTGAGTGAGCGAGAGAGAAAGAGATAGAGTGAGTGAGTGAAATTATAAAGGCGAGATATAAATAAACGTGAAAATATAGAGAGAAAGGAAAGAGTAAATATAAATAGATAGCGAGAAAGATAGATAGGTAGGAAAAGAGAGAGAGTGAGTGACAAAAGGAACAAGAGTATGGCCCATATGGATAAAAAGGAAGTGAGAGAAATTGAAAGAAATATAGAGAGCGAGAGAAAGAGAAATAAAGAGAGAGAGCGTGAGAAATAGAGATGTAGTGAGAGAGAGGGAGAGCGAGGAGAGAGAGAGAGAGAGAGTGAGAGAGAGTGAACAAGAACAAGAGTAGGTGCCATATGGACAGAAAGGAAGTGGGAGAAATTGAAAGAAATATAGAGAGAAAGAGAAATAAAGAGAGAGTGCGTGAGAAATAGAGATATAGTGAGAGAGAGAGAGTGAGAGAGAGAGAGAGTGAGAGAGAGAGAGTGAGAGAGAGAGAGAGAGTGAGAGAGAGAGAACAAGCATAGGAGCCATTTGGATAGAGAGGAAGTGATAGGAATTGAAAGAAATATAGAGAAAGAGAAATAAAGAGAGAGAGCGTGAGCGATAGAGATATAGTGAGAGAGAGAAAGAGAGAAAAAAAGAACAAGAGCAGGTGCCATGTGGATAGAAAGGAAGTGAGAGAAATTGAAAGAAATATAGAGTAAGAGAGAAAGAGAAATAAAGAGAGAGTGCGTGAGAGATAGAGAGAGTGAGAGAGGGGGGAGAGAAAGATCAAGAGTAGGTGCCTTATTGATAAAGAGGAAGTGAGAGAAATTGATCGTGACAGTAGAGATATAGTGAGATAGAGAGCGAAAGAAAGAGAGATTAGGTGCCATAAGGATAGAGAGGAACTGAGAAAAATTGAAAGAAAGATAAAGAGCGAGAGAAAGAGAAACAAAGAGAGAGAGAGAGAGAGACAGACGGACAGAGAGAGAGAGAGAGAGAGAGAGAGAGAGAGGGGGGGAGAGAAGAGCATGTAGAGGGATTGGAAAATGATAAAATGTCCTCGAGATTTTATCAAATTGTATTTGCAAGGAATGCAAAGGTGTTAAACGGACGTGATTCGTGTCAGATGTACAATATACTGAATTGAAAAAAAAGTGTGTTTTCCCATATATTTTTTTTAACAAGTTTATTTCCTTTTTTAAATTTAATTACTTAATTATATTTAACATTTACGCAATGCTGATTTCCATAAGTTGAACCAAGTAAGCCAAGGAACATTGTTCAACGGTATCAGGTTTAATCTTTCCACGCAATTTAAATTGTTAATTTCGTTGTTAAATCTGTAAGAAGTATAATTTTCCTATGAATAATTTGTGTTTGCATTAAAATGGTTAATAAACTGGCGTACTAATCGAGACATTATATGACGCTTTTGTATCTTCAATTTATTTATTTTAGCTCAAGTTAAGTAGTTTCTTTCTCTATTTATTTGATTATTGCCAATCTTATTTTCTGTAAAAATATCTGTTAATTATTTGTAGTTCAACAATTTTTATTTGCCGCTTTCTTAACTTATCTGAATGGGATTGAATGGCATTTAAAACGATATAGAAGGTGTCACGCCCATGGCGACCGAAAAATTGACTACCTGATGAATTTTTCAGTGATATTTTTTAAATTCAGCATATATTTTTGAAGATTTTGCCTATGTAGTACGGCCGGAAAACCTTGAAAATTCACTTGTTGTTTCAATGTACTTGGTCAGAGTTGATAAACTGTCACGATAATGTCACTTTAGGCATGGTCTGACGCGTTAGTGCTGATGATATCTGCCCTTTTATGGTTAACAAGCCGGCGATGTATAATAACAAGCTTCTGGGAGCTCTTTGCGTTCCATGTTTTAAATCTATCATCCTTCAAATCTCAACGATATTGGAAGCTGGAAGCTTTTCCAGTGTTGTTGTTGATGTACTTGGCGTTAAAACTGACGCGATGATAATTTATTGGCAGCCTTTTAACCACTCCGAATTGGATTAATCAGTTTAATCTAAATTTCTAGATAAAAAAACCTTTATAGTTCATAACTATTAAATATCTTACGGTTTTAAAGTTTATGCACCATTCGTTGTTCGTTCACACAAAGAATGGTATTCAAGCCAGGGAATAAAACCTTGTTTTTCCCAAGGAACTTGTGCTTTAGGCTGAATTATTGGCCAAAGCTTTCAACCAGGGTGAGGAAGGATTGAGAAGACGAGTTTTCTTCGTGTAAACGAGCCATCAAGCCTAGAGGAAAATCCCATTTGACTGGTTAAATTGCGAAAGTACTGGTTACACTTAAGAAGGCTATACAATTCTGCAAAAGAAGAAAGAAAAAGATAAGCCTTAATAAATATCAGCTCGAATAAATCAAAAACATTTCTTTGTGCACCGTTTTTACTTTTCATTAATTTTGTATTAGTATGATGTATTTTTTCTATAAATACTTTTGATAATATTTAAGAAAATTTATTTATTTTTGATAATACGTTTAGATGATATTGTTATTTTGTTTTTCCAGTTAACGAAGTTATGATCTATTTATTTTTTTAAACTTTTTGTAGACAGTAAATACCGTTGGTTTTGAAACTAATTTAATTGAAACCATATTTTATTAAGTGTAAAAACTGCTTTTTGTAGTTTTTGTATTATCATAATTAGGGAAAAACTAGTTTACGGACAGAGTATTTAAGGTTATGTTTAGGGATGAGGCAAGGTAGGTTATGTTATAGCAATGGTAGTTTTAATTTGACTAGGTTAATTTTTTTTATAGGTATGTTTATTTATTGAACACGGTTAAGTGAATAAATTCAGGTTTCAAGCCAATTTAATTAACACCGTTTCATAATAGACATAAAGGCTGCTTATTTAGGTTTTGTATTGACGTAAGTAATGAAAAACGGGGGACACAAGAGGCATCTATTTCGTTGGGTTAGTTTATGGTTTTAGTGATATAGTAGCCGCGTATTTAGCTGAAGGTCGTGGGTTCGAATCCCGCTCATGACACTGACTTTTTATCTCAACCAAGACCTTACATAGAAAGGATAATTAATTGAAAGTAGTAACTTCGTCAATTGACCACTAAAATGTAAATGGATTAATTATTAGTTTTGAAGTTTTTTTGATTATTAAAGACGTGTTAGGTAAGGTTAGGTTTGGTTAGGAGTAAGTACTGTTACGTAAGGTATTGAGCTAGTTTTAGTTACTTAAAAGTGGCTATGATAATGTTTTTTTAATTCTTATTTGTTAAAAGTAAACGCGGTTAAATAAATAACGTTTTGTTTGAAGTAAATTTAATCGTCGCCATTTTGTAATAGACAAAATAAGCTGTTTTTTGTAGTTGCCGTGTTGACTTAGGGAAGCAGTAAAAACTTTCTGTCAGAAGAGATACATATTGGGTTGGGTTAGGATTCGGTAGGATTATGTACGGGTTAGGATTATGTAGAGTGGTTTGGGTTCGAGACGGGTTAGGTTAGGTTCATTTTTTTTGTTATACGTTTATTTGTTGACAGTTAATGGCGATTCGAATAATGTCACGTTTGAAGCGAATATACTACTTTTTCTTTTTATTTTTCTGTAAAATTATCAAAACTAGGAACGATTTCTATTCGATTTATAGAAAATTATATTAAAAAGTCTCAATTGTATATGCTCATAAAAGAGACGATTTATCGAAGGATGGCCACCGATGAGATGGCGAAAGGCGGACAAAATGGCAGTTTCTAATTGATTAATGCTGAATGATGATTAATCATAGGGCAGGATTAGCCGTGTTGACGGTAATAAATCATTCTTTGATTAATTATAATTAGCAAAAAGTATAAAATTGATTTTTATAGTTTGTACAAATTGCTATAGTAATAAGAAACATCATGAAATTTATTCGACGGGAAATCGGCCATAATCTTGAAAATAAAAAATAATTAAATAGTAATTTTCTACTTTTGCCCGTACAATTGTAGAATGGAAGATAATCACAAAAATAACTGGTTTATTCAACTTTTCGATTTTTTTAAAATTTATTTTTTAACAATCATTTACAAACTTGTATTTTTTTTATTTACATCTTTTTCCCATATTTCGATACTTTTAAAATTATATATTTAAATTTTTATTTTGTATTCATACATGAATTTTCTACTTTTCAAACCTACGTTACGGACTTGGGATGAAAGTTTAAAATTTGCGGATGTTTTTCTATCAGGTATTTAATGCTTCATCTGAAAGTGGTCTGTATTTATCCCCAATCCTGAGTTTTACCTATCTCTCTGCAGAAACGTTTTGGTGACGAGTTCTTTCCGATGTGTTTACTGTAACTGGCACCTCTGGATTTAATCCACCTCTCTTTTTGTTTTTTGAGGACCCATTGTAAGATGGGTTTGATATTGCTATCCAATTTATTAGGTCTGCATATGGTTTTGTCGATCTTCCTCTGGCCAGTCCATTTGCTTGTTCTTCCCAAAATTTCTTTACGTCCAAGATATTTAATGCTTGTATATCTGATTACCTGTCTGATCTTTTTTATTTATTTATATTTTTTAGTAAGTGTTGTTAAAGTCGGGTTACATTAGGGTAAGTTGGGTACAGTTAGCGTTAGGATGTTACGGAACAATAATATAAACCGCGTCTTTTGGGATTTTATTTTTTGTACAAAAGGGATTTTGAAATTGGAATATTGAAATTCTTTGACGAGGAACGGCAATTTATAGTTTCATAAAGAAAATAGGCCTGTGTTCTTTTTATTTTATTTCTCAGTGAGCCAACAAACTGTATTTACACTTTTATTTCCCAGAATATTAATTAAAAAAGAATATATATATATATATATATGTGTGTGTGTGTGTGTGTGTGTGTGTGTGTGTAAAAGAAAGTCGACGTTACATATTAACGCCATACTTTTTTTAAGCACATTTATATTTGTTTAAACTAATTTTGAAATTTGCCGCGCATTACCTCGACTCGATTGTTAATAGGGAGGTTAACCTGTAGAGTAGATAACACAAGTTAGGAGTGCATTGTTAAAGTGTTGAAAATCTAATACAAATAATAGCTCTAATTGTCGTTTCTTTTGTATATTTACAGGCAAATTTGTGTTATAAAAATTTTATTTACATTTGTTATATGTGTATACCAAAAATCTTATTCTATGTTACTAAACTCAAGCAGTTTTTTATTCTTAAAGTTTTGATTTTTGTAATGTAATTTAAATAATTACTTTTATTGTAAACTCCTTCTTTTTATTAAAGCCCTATAAATTATTCCAGTTAAAAATAAAATAAATTTATTTAAAAAATTAAACTTCATAAATAAAATTAAAATCAAAATTGATGGAAAAAAACCCACATTACAAAAATGTTGGTAGAAGAGCTTACAAAATTAAAATAAATTATTAACGAAATAATCATTACAAGGAGCGGATTAGATTAGCAGAGATTAGAATTAGGTGTAGGGATAAGCCGAACAGGTAGAGTTAGAGTTAGGAGGGTGATGGCAGGGCCTAGTGTCGATTTGTGTTTCATATAAAGATGTTTTTTGTGAGAAGCGGGGAAAATATATGCGATGTTCGAGTTATTAATGATTGATTATATAGTATTAAAATTACGTTTTGGTTAGGTGTAGGGGCAGCTTTAGTTAGGGTTAGGATTAGAGACGACTTAGGGGTTAGGTTTTATTATATAAGTGGGAAGTTTATGGGTCGACAAACAGCTGAGGTCATCGTCGGCCCTCTGCGTGTTTTCCTTCTTTTTCTTTTCTTTCGCACATATTTTGTTTTAAACTGCTGCCATTTGAGCGTCTCGATCTGGTTACTGACTCTCTGATTTTAAATATATACTATGTTGATATTCTAGAATGCTAGTCTCTCGTTTGTACCTCAGGTTGTCAAATACAGAATAGAAATAAAACATCAATACATATGTATACATCACCACAAACATGGATGTCTGGTCACATACACTCCCCCGAGTATTCCTTGGGGCGGGGTTATAAGCAACCCCTTCCTTTCACTCTAATAAATTACTTTTACTCTCCAGGCGTCCTACACTCACCCCAGAGTATTTGATATTCCTCGGGGCGGGTTTATAAGCAACCCCTTCCTTTCACGCTAATAAATTACATTCATTACAATAAATTAACACAAACACAACACTAGATAGAAACATAGAGGTCTGGTCACATTCACTCCCCCAGAGTACTCGATATTCCTCGCGGCGGGGATATAAGCAGCCCCTTCCTTTCACTCTAATAAATTACTTTTACTCTCCAGACGTCATATACTCACCCCAGAGTACTTGATATTCCTCGGGGCGGAGTTATAAGCAACCCCTTCCTTTCACGCTAATAAATTACATTCATTCCGATAAATTAACACAAACACAACACTCGATAGAAACATAGAGGTCTGGTCACTTTCACTCCCCCAGAGTACTCGATATTCCTCGGGGCGGGGTTGAACCCTCTCCACTCTCGCTAATAACTTACTTTTACTCTCCAGACGTCACACACTCACCCCAGAGTACTCGATATTCCTCGGGGCGGGGTTAAATCACCCCTTACTTTCATGCTAATAAATTACATTCATTCCAATGAATTAACATAAAGTCAAACACAGACACAACACAAACACATAAAACTATATACATTTAAAAATCCCTATAGCCCTGAGGTACCGGAACAGCGATCTGTGGCCGCTGCCGTGCCTCAAGACTACGCCCAGGTCCGATGATATGCCAAAATATTGTCTATATACATCAAGCCTTCCACAATTGAAGAGGGGCTCGACCGTTATTCTATCCTTACATAACGGGCACCTACGCGGTCGCTTTCTGGCCAGAAGGTGCCCGTGCGTTATTCTTGTATGACCTATGCGTAGTCCCAGCAGTATGGCCTTTTCCCTTTTCGAACCGTTCTCCGTGGACCAGGGACCGACTTCTTTCTTAACCTGCCACAGTTTGGCAGGGTTATTTCTATTTCTTCGAGCCCAGCGGTTTTCCCATTCTCTTTTTACAGAGTTTGAAATTAGTAGTTTATGTCCGCATATAGGTTTTATTATACATATATTTTTATCAGTTATTCTACAATAATTGGATATTATACTTGAAAACTTTGGAAATGCTGAAAATTAACGTCAAAAATTCGTGTCTATATGTAAAATACCAGGAAAAATATATATTATTAACTGTTATGTCGTCAGTGTAAAATTTATCTAAATTGTGGTTGCGGTTTTGATTCCCAGATGTTCTTTTGAATCTTCTAGTCAATCAATCCACTTTTCTTGTCAAAGTACGACAAATGGACTTTTCTAAAGGCACATTACATAGATTATAAAGAAAAAAAATCTAAATCACTTTATACTTGAATACAATATTTAGCGTTGCAATGAAAACTAAATTAATTTTTGTAAGTATGAATTAATTTATGTTATTGTTTGGACAATATGTCTCCTGTGTATTTTTTTAAACATTTTCGTTTCAAAATAAACGATTTTATTGAAAAGCAAAGTTGGGAAATGGAGTTAGGACGAACAGTTTAAGCAATATGTAAAATGGCCAAATTCCACCCGCTGTTCAACTCTTTTTTTGTCGAAAGAGGGGGGGGGGTAAAAAGAGAGGAAACATTCCAACACAATTTATTCAACTTGGAGATTTCATCAGGAAAATCTGACGTCCCAACTTTTCCCCAGTCGACCTCCGGGTCCAAAGTTGAGAGATGATAGATAGATAAAGGAAGAGAGATTGAGAGGATCTGAATTATTGAAGCCGCAATTCCAACTTTTCCGACCCGGTTCGGTTCGAACGGGTTGAATGTCAATTGTCCCCTTTGGGAGAGAAGAACACGGGTTTAATAAAGTTCAAGAAATGCCCTAAACCCAGGCTCGTTCGCGCGATTGGGACGTTAAAATGTGTGAAAATAGCCCCCGGCGTTCAAAACTACTGGAATGTGGAGAAACTGGGCTAAAGTATTTTTAGCGTTAAGAGATAAGATAAAAGGGCAGTATATCAATACTTATTTGAACTGAATCATTGTTTTAACAATTTAGCTTCGGGGGAACAAGTTTTGTACCATTATATATTTGTCACTTTAGAGAGAAAATAGAAGAAATTACGTTTTACACATAACTAATATGCTAGGTAAATCTAGTGTAACTTCATACTATGCTGAAAAATGTCAATCATTCAATTAAGGATATACAAATTAAGGGTTCCTCTTTTAAGTCCTTATTTTGGTCCGCCTATTCGTGGAAAACATGTTCAACACTTTTTTCCTTTACATGGAAAAATCCACAAACTTATTCTTTCCTATATAACTCACACTTTTGTAAATAAATGTTAGACCTCAAATTTTATGATTATTTTTAATTAATTATTCTTTTTATGTACGTTCCTTTTGAAGTTATGTTTTTATGACCAACTCCATCTTGTTGAGGCTGGGAAGAAAAGACATGGGATATTTTCATTTCGTATACAAATAAATTAGTAATAATCATTACCCATTTATGTTTACTGGACTAATTTGACCGAATTACTTACTTCAATTAATTATTCTTCTTATGTAAGGATTTGGATGAGGTAAAAAAGACAGTGTCACGAACGGCATTCAAACCCACAATCTTCGGCTGAAAAATGGCAAAAAGAGGAAAAATTCGAAAGGTTGTAGGGTGAGTTGGGGAATTGGTGTCCGAATGGATCGGAGTCACGATAGCTCGAGCGTATTTAGCCGAAGGTCGTAGGTTCGAGTCCCGCTCGTGACACTATCTTTTTCATCTCACCCAAGACCTTACATAAAAAGAATAATTAATTGAAGTATGTAATTTAGTCAAATTAGACCACTAAACATAAATGGGTTATGATTATTACTAATTTATTTGTATACGAAATGAAAATATCCCGTGTCTTTTCCTCCCAGTCTCAACAAGATTGAGTTGATCATAAGAACATAAATTTAAAAGGAACGTAGATAGAGAAAGAAAAGATTAAAAAAAGAGTGAGAAAGAAAAATAAATAAACAGAAAAACAGATGGCAAGAGAAAAAGAAAGACAGAAAGTGAGGTAGAGAGAAAATAAAGTTTGAAAAAAAAGAAAGGTAGATTGATAAATACACAGATAGACAAATAGGTAGATAAGTAGATAGATAGATAGGTTGGTAGATGAAAATAGAAAGACTAAGCCAAGAGAGATAAAGAAAAAATATGAAAAAGAGATTTCGTTAGAAAGAAAGGTTGATAGTAAGATAGATTTCCGATATATGAACAGACTGATAGGTATATATAGATAGTGAGAGAGAGAGAGAGAGAGAGAGAGAGAGAGAGAGAGAGAAAGATAGAGAGAGAGAGAGAGAGAGAGAGAGAGAGAGAGAGAGAGAGAGAGAGAGAGAGAGAGAGAGAGAGAGAGAGAGAGAGAGAGAGAGAGAGAGAGAGAGAGAGAGAGAGAGAGAGAGAGAGAGAGAGAGAGAGAGAGAGAGAGAGAGAGAGAGAGAGAGAGAGAGAGAGAGAGAGAGAGAGAGAGAGAGAGAGAGAGAGAGAGAGAGAGAGAGAGAGAGAGAGAGAGAGAGAGAGAGAGAGAGAGAGAGAGAGAGAGAGAGAGAGAGAGAGAGAGAGAGAGAGAGAGAGAGAGAGAGAGAGAGAGAGAGAGAGAGAGAGAGAGAGAGAGAGAGAGAGAGAGAGAGAGAGAGAGAGAGAGAGAGAGAGAGAGAGAGAGAGAGAGAGAGAGAGAGAGAGAGAGAGAGAGAGAGAGAGAGAGAGAGAGAGAGAGAGAGAGAGAGAGAGAGAGAGAGAGAGAGAGAGAGAGAGAGAGAGAGAGAGAGAGAGAGAGAGAGAGAGAGAGAGAGAGAGAGAGAGAGAGAGAGAGAGAGAGAGAGAGAGAGAGAGAGAGAGAGAGAGAGAGAGAGAGAGAGAGAGAGAGAGAAATTTTAGAAATACAAGTGACTACATTGCTCCAGATCTGCTAATGCTTGAATTATCTTAATGTAGATGGAAAATTTCCATTATGTAATTAGGGATATTCAATTTAGAGTCCGCCTGTTTTCAGTTTTTGTGTGGGTCCGCCTATATTCGCTGTACGTGGAAAATATTTCCACCCTTTCATCTTCTGTATCGAAAAATCCATAAGCTTTTTATGTTTTATTCAACTCACACTTCTATAAATAAATGTTACAGGTAAAATATTATCATTAATACAAAATTTTTCGTTTAAATTTCCAAATTTAAGATAAATTCATTGTATCACGTTTGGCTAAGAGGTAAATTTTTCCCTACAGGCTTTTTGTAATCATACCATAAACTATTAACCGCACTCTAAAATTTACTTTCGTCAAAAATCATTCTGCTAGGAAGGATTACGTGTGATCATCAGGTGAAGAGGGAATGAGTGAAAACAAACTACCTGTTGGATTTTTTTTTTAAATTTACATCAACCTTTACTACCTTCGCTTAGAAATGCTTCTTGCGTCAGGACCTTTTTCTCCTGTCGTGCGCCGAATGTAAATCGTTTTTAAATGGTTTTGATTGTCTTGTTCTTTTACGGATAAAGCAAATAAATTAGCTTATTTTCCATTCAGTCAATGGAAAAATGCAAGCCAGGTCTGCATATTCAGGGTGGACTTGACACCCTTCAGGCATATTGATCTGTGTCGAAAACATTTTAAAAAAAATACTGGCTTAAAATAATCGGCCGATTTTAATTAATTGATCGGATACCGCAAATGTTTGAAACTTACATTTTGTACTCGTATCGACAAAGGCAGCCGATAAAATCCGAGCATGGGGAAGTAATTTTATTATTACCTTGATTAAAAATGTCTGGCCGTTTCGGCGTCGGCTTTGTTGAAGGGAGACAAATGAGAATTACAGGGTGACAACTTTGTAATTTAAGTCAGTGAAATGCTAGAGCCTATTTCCTGCCCTTTTCAGGCCTCCTCTCACCTCTTTAAATTACCACTAATTAAACTTCCATTTTGACCTCTTCGTTTTTGCTCAAACGCTTCAACTTTCAGCATCACAAGAAGTTGAGCTATTTCAACACAACATTTTTTGCTACTATCAAATGATTAGATTGTACGTGAAAAAAATAATCAATATTTTTATTAGCAAATTTGGCGAAATTCGTCAGATTTGATGGACTGCCTTGGAATTTTCTGTATGTACTAGCACGTAGAATAGTAGGGCGCAAGCTTTATCATTTCTCTCAATTTCTGATTCTCCCTCTCACCCCTTCTCTCTGTCTCGCTCAATATATATCTAAATATAGGACTGGAAGAAATGGAGAGTGAACGAGAAAGTGATTGTGGCATAAATAAAATTATAGAGATAAAATGTATAGATTGATGAATACGGGGAGAGTAAAAGTAATTAAATGTGATAAAGCCGAGGTCGTGGGTTCGAATTCCGCTCGTGAGACTAACTTTTTCATCTCAACCAAGATCCTACATAAAAAGAATAATTAATTGAAAAAAGTAATTTGATCAATTAGACCTCTAAACATAAATGTAATAATAATAATAATTGACGATTTCAATCTGAAGATTCAATAAAAAAAATAAAAATAGAGGAATTGAGAAAAAGTGAGAGTGAATGAAAAAAGTTTTAATTTAATAGGTGAGCGATAGACGTAATATTACTTATATTATTAACATGGAATACAAGGTTTCGAGGTAAAAGGAAATAAGGAAAAGCAATGAGAATGGGAGGAAGAAGAGAAAGAGAAGAAAAGAACAGAATTTAGATACACATAGGTAGAGACATAAATAGAGAGTGAGAGAGAGAGAGAGAGAGAGAGAGAGAGAGAGAGAGAGAGAGTGAGTGAGTGAGTGAGGAGAAAGAGGGATGGGTGCGATGGAAGGGGCCTAGTATGAGGAATGAGAGAAATAACCGATAAAATTAGTGTAATTGTTGTAAGAAAAGGATTGCGGTGGTTTTAAAAAGAAATTGAAGATTTAATAGAATTATTCAGAAATCGTGATAGATAAAAAGAAAGAAAGACAGGTAGATAGAGAAAGTTAGATAGATCGATACAGATATATATANACCCTGTATATATATATATATATATATAGAGAGAGAGAGAGAGAGTGAGAAAGAACGGGAGGAAATGACTGCTTACAACTGAACAATGGAAAAGTAATTAGAAATGTTGTATGAAGTAATAGTATGGAAGAAAAAGTAGACAAATCCAAAATACGAGAGAGAAGGGAGAGAGAGAGTGTGTGTGAAAGAGAGGAGAGAATGAGCGTGTGAGAAGAAAGAGAGGAGAGAATGAGCGTGTGAGAAGAAAGAGAGAAAGAAAAGAGGCTGAAGGGAAGAAAATGATAGGTAGTTAGCGATACAAAAATAAACAGCAAAAGACTCAGAGAAAGAGTAATAGAGAAGGACAGAAATAGAAAGTGTGAAATTGTGTAAGGAGAAAAATTATTGGAAGTGAAGAAACGTGAGAGAAATAAGAGTGAAAATTTATAGAAATTCACTACAATGCAAATCGTCGTATGCTTGGATAATGTGTCTTAATTCTAGCTAATAAATACATTTTACTAATGCCGACTTTTTAGTGAACGAAGACACATTTTATGTTGCAAAAATTAACTACATACGAATATTACATAAAAAATTGGTCGATTTTCAAAGGACGTAGTTTTTTTAATTTCTACGTATGTATCTGCCGATCATCAATGACAAAAGAAAACTCCACCCCTACATGTTTTTGGTACATTGCATTGTGTTTGTTTTACTTGCAATATGTATTATAAAGATCAGATGTAAAGATCCAGCTGAATTGCGGTTTATAAACTTCGCTTTTTTTTTTTTTTGGTTCATGTTTCGAGATTTTTTTTAAAGATGGAACGTTATTTAAATGAGTGCATATGAACTTTGAGGTGCTTATTTCGAAAGGATTTACGCAATTCAACGAAAGGTTGTTTGTGATGGTTTTCTTACAGGGAGAGGAACGGCGCGCCGTAGTCGAATTCAACCGCAAAACCCCGCGGTAGCTGAAAGCCTCCCCTCATTTCGAAAGCTCTCCATTAAATAAGCATTAAATCGACCAATCAGAGAATGCGATTAATGTTACATTAGGTATTTATTTCACTTGCTCATCATTCCATTCGGTTATCCAATCCATAAAAATAGCGTAAATGGTCTTGTTGCGGTAAATAGGGGTGCCTGGTACGATCGAAAAAGAATCTTCCGGAAATTCTCCTTCTGAATCCGATTGGACTGTTTTGAAAACGGGTTGGCATTGCACAAATGAAATTTTCGCTGCCAGAGTTGTGAACTTCGGCCCTGTGAAACGGTCGGGACTCGTATTTTTGGAGAAGGGCCACGCCGTCCCGGCCAACTCTTCTGGCAAGATCATTGCACTGGGATGGTTATCGATTAACATATCTTTATCATTGATAAAGCAATTTTTACCTCTAATCACTTCGACCGGGTTGTATTTCGCTTTTGCAAATGGTTTCGAGACTAGCAGTTGATCTGTTCGGAAAGAGTCGTTTATCATTGTGTTCGTCACACACAGGCACGTCGTCATCACTTTTGTAGGCGTCGTGTACGTCCCCAGACATCGCAGTTTCTCTGAAAGTTTCAGATATATGAAAACGACGATAGATAAATCCTCCGATGTTGAAGGAGTCGAAGAAGCAACGACTGATAAGAAATTAAAAATTAATATATACATATTTTTCACCATGGTAAATACATTCCGTATGTTCGCTTTGTATTATTTATTAATTTATAACAAGCGGGTTTAAGGTTTTATTCGTAAAACGTGCCAAATAAACTGCCTTCTAGATCTCACCAATTAAGATGTAAAGACAAACATCAACTGTTAAGCCATGTGTTCAAATTGTATCATATTCACATCAAAACATTAATAATTTACTTAAAAAACTTTTCAATTTTCTAATAATCTACTTTTCTCTGAAATTCACGAATATTCTTTCTGAATCTATGTTTGTTTTTTAAAACAATTTTCAGGCCTAAACAACCTTTTTTTTACTCACAATCATTTTTTATTCACAATATGGTAATTTTAAAATTTTTTCTACACATAATGAAAGATATGTGGAGAGAGAGAGAGACAGAGAGAGAGAGAGAGAGAGAGAGAGAGAGAGAGAGAGAGAGAGAGAGAGAGAGAGAGGGGGAGAGAGAGAGAGAGAGAGAGAGAGAGAGAGAGAGAGAGAGAGAGAGAGAGAGAGAGAGAGAAAGAGAGAGAGGGTGAGTGAGTGAGTGAGTGAGAGGGGGAGAACTCTTATAACTGTGGCAGAAATGTATAGTTTTATTGTGATAAACAGATATATATATATATATATATATATATATATATATATATGTGTGTGTGTGTGTGTGTGTGTGTGTGTGTGTGTGTGTGTGTGTGTAGATACATAAGTGAGAGTTAAACAGATAGATAGATCCATACCGGAGTGAAAAATAGATATATAGGTGAGATGATAAATAGCGAGAGAAGGAGAGAGAAAGAGAGAAGAGCAAGTGAGAATTCCATAGATACAGAAAGGTCCGCTTGTTCTCGCTGTTAACCAAGCCAATATTGTAAAATCATTGTGTAAAGTAAATTGATTGTTCCTAGTAATAAATAACCTCGGTGAGGCACATATCCCTGCAGATAAAGATTGCACTTAACCTTTTTTACTGTTGATTGCTGACCAACTGCTTAAAAGCAGATCATGTTAGGAGGCGAATAAATTCAGGCTCATCTCCCTGCAGGCATCAGAAAGAAACCTCACAATTATTAAGTTTTAAACTTTTTAACTATTTTAGTAAGATATATGCTATGTAAATAAAGATCCGAGCTAGTCTAGGAGAGGATGTCTTGCGCCCGACAGACAAACAAGCGTGAATAGGCGGACCAAGACGATCAACTAGCATAATCATTTGGCCATTCAATTGAAATAGTTTTGATATTAAAAGTAATACACTGGCCGATGAAGAAGGCGAAATGCCAAAAAAAGTTTGGCAAACCAGGGTTATCAAGATGTTCATCATTTTTCGAGATTTTGTTTCCTTCTACTACTTCAATATCCACAGCCTCTAACCTTTAATTCTATTTGTTTAAAATATCAAATTAAAATTCATGGTTTAAACTACCATTGAACATGTTTTTTGTAGATATAGACCGAAAAACATAAAATNACACCGTCTGCACATGTTTACAGGTTTTTCCTTTCCTCAAAATCTTTGTTTTTGTTTGTGCGATTAATTTGTACGTTTTTACTTTAGAAATATTTACACTCTTGTTACGCCGATGTGTTTAATAATATACTTGTACTTTTACACATACAACAAACCTCAAATAAATACTTTTCTTTTTTTACTAATGCGATATGATGAACAGCAACAGCCTTCTATGAAACAATTTCTTTAAGCCCCGTTATTTTTCAAAACTGCTTTATGCATTTTCCCACTTTATTCAGCACGGTTTAACGAAAAAACGTTTTCAATAAAATTTAAAAGGAGTAGGTCAATTCTTTGTTTCTTAAACTACTCGGGTTATTCAGGTTGTGTTATTCAGTCGCAGTGCAGGTGTTGTAAGTTTGAAAAACGAATCATTTCTTTAACACAGAATATCCCGACGCGTTGTAAAAAAAACTCACCTCGTGCACTGGAGATTTGTAATTCAATAAATTCCCCTGGAGAAAATGTTATTCTGAATAGAGAGAACAGTGCCACACGTGTTGTTTTTTCATCTGATCCCTCAGCCTCTTTGTAAAAACGCTATACACGCTTCCACTAAAAAACTAATTTTTTATTACTTTTTACAAAACTTAATATGATAAATTTATCGTGTTATTCATACTTTTGACAACAATTTGCTCTGGCACCTAAATATGAAGTTAAATAATCATTACACTCTACATGCTTACACTGTACATAGTACTACACTGTACATAGGACTGACCACCCAGATGGCACGTCTCACGGTGGCACTGCTATCATTATAAAATCTTCACTTTTACATTATGTCCTACCGCCTTTCACAACACCACAATTTCAGAATACTTCCATTTCTCTACAATGCTTCAACAAGACAATTGTTTTTACAGCGGTGTATTGCCCACCCAGGCACTCCATTTCAAGTGACCAGTTTAAGGAGTTCTTCGGATTCCNTTATACAATCATACCTTAAAGAGAGATTTTTCGCAGTAAACCAGGGTACGGAGACTTCTGGGATGGAAGAAGTGCTTGCGGGTGTGCCACAAGGGTCAATACTCGCTCCGCTGTTGTACACAATTTTTACTTCTGATATGCCCACAAATGAAAATACACTTACCGCCACATACGCAGATGACACCGCCATATTAACAAGCCATCTCTCTTCTACACAAGCTTCACTCATGTTACAAAACCACATATCAGCAATTGAGAAATGGAGCAATCTTTGGAAAATAAAGTTTAATCCCTCAAAGTCACAACATATCACCTTTACACTCCGTCGTGAGACTTGCCCTAGCATATACTTATACAATGAACCTATTCCACAATCCGACAAAGTTAACTATTTAGGACTTACATTTGATAGAAGACTAACTTGGAATCCACACACACGATTAAAAAAACAGACACTGAACAAACGATTTAAAATTCTTTATTACCTACTCAACAGACAATCAAAATTACCATTAAAATCAAAACTTTCGACATACACATACCTACTCAAACCAATTTGGATGTATGGGTGCCAAGTATATGGATCGGCCAAGTATTCCAATATTCAAAGATTACAAAGTTTTCAATCCAAAATTTTAAGACTAATTGTTTCTGCCCCATTTTATGTAAACAATAATACACTTCACAGAGATCTTCAAATCCCAACAGTTTTTTCATCCATCAAAACATATTACAGACGTTTTCATAGTAAATTACAAAATCACACCAACACACAAATACAATTACTCCATTCCCCACAATTACCACGTAAACGTCTGAAAAGAATATGGATAAGAGACCTCTTAAATGATTAATATAATTTCATTAATCCAGAGCGGCTGCCAATGGGTAGCTTTCTCTATAACGCCCATAATGCCAAACACACAGTCTGAAATCCAATCTGCTGGTTGTATATCATGCATGTACAGTTGTAGATATAAATAAATGAAGTAAAAAAAAAAAAAAAAAAATTTTACACCATCATATATAATTAGTAGTTAATTATATTGACTGTTTGTACCAATACAAATATAGAAACTCTGTGTCAAATATAAAGATAAAATTATTCTTTAAAAGTCTTCAAATTCACTTTTAGTCGGTTATAAACAATAATATTAGGTTAATTAACATCGTGCCGGTGGAATTGCCTGGTGTCTAAAATTTAATTAAGGCCTTTCAACGTCAAGCGGTATTCATTATGGTTACTCACCCTTTTTTATAAACTAATATTGTAATTTTCCGTTTTTGAGCATTTGCATTTTAATCTATTATTAAGTATTTTGATGTTCTGCAAAGGAAATTTTTATAAATTTTCTAACCTCGACTGCAAAGAGAACGTTTCTTTTCTTATACGGACCTCAAACTTTGACTTATTATTAGCTGAAAATAACATGGAAAAATCGGTTTTATTTTCTCCATATTTACGATATTGAAAGAAAATTACAATAAAGTTCATGATTGTTAATCCCAATTTTGACGGTAAACACTATCAACAATAAAACCATCTTAAATCAAACTGATCAGCATAAATTTACAATTTATTTTATGAAGCGTACGTCAACAGAAAACCCCGTCTGATTCCTGGCGGCTGGAAATCGCCAACGATCGACTTTCGAACACGTCCAAAACAAATTTTTTTATTGACACAATTCGTCCTTGAATTGTTGAAACTTTAAATGGGCTTATTGCAAATATTTTGTATGAAAGGGAGAAAAAGGAGTTGTGTCGAGTGCTTTGGGAGCTGTGCGAGCGCAACACGAGCTTCCCATTAACCGATTCTCAGCTTTTACCTCCTTTTTGATATAGAAACATATCATTTAATTCCCATCGGCGACAAAGTAGATCCAAAAAGAAACTCGGCCTGTTTAAGTACCTGAGTTGTTAAGTAACTTTTCTGATACAAAAACCAAAATGTAAACTTTGAATTGAATTTATTTCTCCCAAGATATATAGACTTTGGATAACGAGATCAAACACAGACTCCTACATCTCAAAATGGGTCCACAAAAATACAAGAAGTGTGCGATCACCAGAGATTCAGGCAGAGCCAACTCAAGGTTTAAAAAAACCCCTTCCAATTCCAGGAGTTTTAGGGATNTTATTGCGAGGTAGTGCTTTGCCGTTTCTTCTTTTATTTCGCAGAAGCGGCAAAAGGGATCTGGTTGGATACCCATTACGAAGGGGTGTCTTCTCAGTGGGCAGTGGCCCGTCAGAATACCTATCAGCCTCCTAATTCCCTTTTTTGAGATCGAGAATAGCCATTTTGATTCTGCTGGTTTGATCGCCTTAACAAACTCTTTCGATTGCCTGAGTCCGGGGGATAAATTCCACTCCCTTAGGAATTGTTTCATGCCCCAGTTATTGATACTCTCTTTCGCTGTGCTCATAGAGTGAGGTAATACCGGTTCTGACCCGACAAACGCAGTATTTTGCTAGGCGATCCGCCTTTTCATTGCCATGGTGTCCTTTATGTGCTGGTATCCAAATAAGGGCCACTTTATTCTCAAACCTGCAAGAGATCCTATTGATAAGATCTATAGTGTGCGATCTCCAGAGGTTCCGGCATAGCAAACTCAAGATTTAAAAAACCTCTTCCAATTCCAGGAGGTTTAAGGATATATACCGGTCACTGGCATCTGAGAAAATACCTTCACAACATGGGCACATTAAATTGTTATAGGTTATGCAATGAGGAAGAAGAAACTGCCATGTATATAATCTTCTAATCCAAAGCAATCACTCAATGCGTGGGAAAAATATTTGCACCTGACCAAGTATTACTTGAAAGAAGGATCAAGTCAATTGAACAGAACTAAAAAACTATGAAAAGTACAATAAACCATAAAACTGCATTGCCTGGGAAATGCAAAACCTCCGCTTTTTTGCATACCTATCATCATCATCACCCCTAATAGCAGTCCGAAACATTTGAATCCCAACTCCTCAGAACATCATTCAATGCCCTTTCTAAGCTTCCAACAAACTGTGCCGTCCATAATCATCTTCTGGATCCCTTTATTAAAAAGCCTGTCGTACGCCACGTTTACGTGATAATCCTCGCAAGAGACAGAAACGTCCTCATGATTACTCAATGCTGGAGCTCGGTTTTCCTAGGATGAAGCCAATAGATTTCATCATGCTGAACTATCATCACTCGATGGCGTCAGTTCATTTTTACTTGCTATAGTTGAAATTATACAAACTTTTGTAAAAACTACTCTCTATTTTCTTTCTTGCTTAAATTTGCAGATTGAAAAACCTCAAATAATAAAATAATCCCATCGCCCACATTTATATGTGAATATAATGTTTCATAACATTTTGACGAGAACATTATGAAGGACGGAGAACGAGGGTAATCAGCCCTGACAGTGGAATGAAAATTACCAACCACTCTCCATACCCGCCGTCATCATCTGTTGAGGCTTTTCGCCAACATTAAAACATTCCATGTGACAGTTGCCCTCGACAAATGTGGACTTCAAAATTGTCAACTTTATGTCCCGTCGGTTTGCGAATCGTTAATTATGGGACTAATGTGGATTCGACTCTAGATGATCCTGGTCCACTTATTCTTGCTATATTTAATACCTGGTCAGAAATGTGAGGAAATTATTTTTTTCATATTTACTAGGAAAACTATTTGATTTTAACTGAATAGTCAAATTAATAGGTAGCACGATCGTCTGTGATCATCTTGGTCCACCAATTATCACTTGGATTCGACTGTCAGGCGTGAACCTTTTTGAATATAGACCAAAATTTAAGGACAAACAAAATTTTTATAAAAATAGCCCGAAAAAAATTACATACAGAACGACCTAGCAGATCGGAAACGATTCATCATCCTGCAGACCTCGACGATAAAACAATTAATTAGTTTTTATTTAGTTCGGTTTAAGACAGCAACCAATAATCTGTAATTATTTTCGCTTGTTTCAGATCAAGTGCGTCGCTTGGCAGCCCAGAGTGAAAACAAGACCATGGTGATGTTTTCCGAAGTGTACGCCAAGATGTGGGGCTTGGTGAAAGAGCCCATATCCGAAATGTACTCGACGTTGATGGACTACATCGAACGTGGAAGCAAAGTCCCAACGGACCTTCCTCCTGCTGTACCGACCGACGACGGTGCTGCACTGGAGAAGATAGTGAACAACTTCTTCGGAAAGATGTTCCCCTTGGTGTACCATCAGGCGATCCACCACCTGGACTCGAAAGACTTCAGCGACGACTATAAAAAATGCCTTCGGGACAATATGGATTCGATACAGCCGTTTGACGTCCACCCCAGGTCGATGGGCAAAGCTATTGCAAAGTCTTTCGAATCGATGAAAGTCGTCTTAGAAGCCCTCTCGCTTGGAATAGAGGTGCTCTCGACGACCGACGAGCTCATGTCGAGCAGGCACGAAAATACAGAAACGTGCCGGGAGGCCCTGCTGAAGCTCTACTACTGCCCTAAATGCTTGGGTCTACCTTCCAGCGTCAAGCCCTGCAACGGATACTGCTTAAACGTCATGCGCGGTTGCTTGACCCAGCAGAGGACGACCGAACTCGATCTCCCCTGGAGCAATTTCTTGATGGAGACGCAAAGCCTAGTAAGGGAAATAAGGCAAGGGCTCTTGCCCAACATCGACTTCGTCTTAAATGGACTCTCAGTTAAGATATCAGACGCCATCATGTACGCAACGCTCGAAGGACCTACCATCGAAAAAAAGGTACACTTTAATTTCAAATATTAACAGTATTATATAAAACCCACCAACAATTTATTGACAATTGTAGGCAGGTTAGAACCTAAGTTAGGATGTAATACATCCTATTACCTTTCCGCTAGGTTTTACTACAGATCGTTCCTCCTTCGTCCTTGTCGTGGCTTGAGTACCGCAAGGAGGCAGTCTAGGCCCTCTCTTATAAAAAGTAAACACTACCGATATCCCTTTAAATCCTAACACATTCCACGCTAAATTCACAGATAAACGTATTCTTTTGCTCCCTTCAAAACCCAAACATAGTTTCTCCAACATCCAACACCATCTAAGCTAAATCTATAGCTACATACCATCTTAAAATTGTGTTGAAACTTAAATAATTAATTTTCTTCTCCTGGAGTTTATAAGGCCGGTTATCTTTTCTTGGATAACGGGCTGTCAATGTTGTTTACACATCTAGTTGAGTGGTTTTTAAACAATTTAAGCAACTGCGCCAACTCGGTTACAAGTCGACGCACTCGGAGTTGCCGACTAATCAGAGAAACTTTTCAAGCATTACTTAATTAAATTCCGATTTACTTAGTCTGGAGTCACCGCTTCTTGGACTTCCCCCTGCTGCGGGCTTAGCCGGACCATTTAACCCCGGCGCCTCAGCCTGACATTAACTTAACCTACTTAGCGCATTACGAGACGTAAACCAAAACCAACTGGTTAACAAGTTTGTTCAATTATGAGAATAGTTGATCAGAACGGTAGGTTTAATGCGAAAGTGAGATATTTAGGATATTCACCGTTGTATTGTGTTAAATAAATTATTGAACCATTAATATACAGATTTCATCTGCTAAAAGTATTAATATCTTTAGGAACGTTATTCAAAGGTTTCTGAATAAGCTTAGTGAGTTCTTCATCTTGATTAATAATGATTTCTTTTTACTTTATTTTATTTTAATTTTTTTATTGCAAAGATTTGTAAAAAGGCAGAGTTGCTAGATTCTGATTTATTTCAAAAAGGTTTCAGTTTACTTTAATCAATAAGGCAACCTTTTAAGATTTTGGCATCTACACACATGTATTCAATGCTTATTTGGTATTCCCCTTTTACAACTTTCTTCGTTTCTTAATCAATGAAATTAGTATATTAGTCAGACACCCGAGGATTATTTCTTATTATTAATTCAATAAAAATGTATGGAATCCTTGGCTCTTGAATGTCGGGAGATTTTAATATATTTAATTTAAGGCTGGATCTATTTCATCCTTACATTGCTCCTCGAAGGACTGAGGCGATGATCCCACCATAATTGAAATCTTTGCTTCTATATCTTCGGCGACCCCGTCTGGATTAAGTTCTATTTAATTATAACAGATTTCTCATTAAGATATCGCCCTTGGTAGGCCGGATATTGATTTTTCGAAGAACCGTAATGACGCCCATTTCCAGGGGAACAGGTGGAAAATCAATAGAGGATGAATGGAAACAATAGTTTATGTGTGATTATTCTAAACATTTTTGGCTATTTTTAATAGTGTTGTACAATTCAAAATGTCTCAATGGAAAACAAGAAAATCCCAAAGATTTTTTTCTTTTGGTTATTGATCGGCAAACATAAAAGGAAAAGTGATAAAACGCGCGTTAAGGTTACATTAACTGTATTGAAGGAAAACAGTCTTGAGGATTAAAAGGGCACACAAAAGAAAGAATATATTATGAGAACTGCACCGTCAACTGCCCAGATATTACTGAACCTTACACCCGGACAAACAACAGAAACAAACTGGCCAGAGAAGACTTGCAAGACCATTTAACCTACCGGTTATATATCCTAACCCTAGCAACTCGTACATCTCACAAAATTTCTTCGATTCTCGAAAAAATACTGAATTATGGATATGTAACTTAAAACCGTACCTAACCCGTTCCTATTCCAAACACTAACCTCGCTTCACCTAACGTAACCTAACCCTACCCTTGCCTAACATATCCCGTCTCTAACCATAACTCTAATCCTAACCCTAACCTAATCTAACGTAATTGCTTGTTCCATGTAAAATCTTAAAAGTGGTTCAATGTCAAACAAAATCTTTTTAAAATCAGACAGCCAAGCAGCCCTAAAAGCACCGAAACGGAAGAAGATCACATTAAAAAATGTCCAAAATCTCAAAAAATTACGGGATAAGAGAAACACCTACATATCAGAATAGTTGAAATAATAGGAGAAATGCACGATCTCCAGAGGTTCCGCACATTCTAAACTCATGATTAAAGAACCTTCATCAGTACTGGCAAAGTCTAACTAATAAGGTTAGACTCAGTTGAACAGAGGAAAGTGTTAAGGATATATACTGGTCACTACCCCCTGAGAAAACACCTACATATCGTCGTCCTATTAAATATATATCATGCATTATGCAATGAGTACGAACTTCTATCCATCGCCGAATGCCAAGCAACCACTCTTAAGTCATTACCTAGGTATGACCCGGTGGAAAGAAGTCTGTTGGTCCAAATTAGGAACTTAGGGAGAGTACAATATCTAGCAGGCTGTGGGCCTTGTGGAATACCGAAACTCCGGCCGCTTCCTAATAACCTTAACATCACCATTACCACCTAGACTAATAAACGGCTCTTTCATCTCCTGTTTCTAATCAACTGCTATATGTTTCCTATGTATAACTTTGCAAAGAAACACAGAAAGTGGATGTGTGAAACATGTTCTTGGTTTAAAAATCAACCGCATCACCGTAGCAGGTATTTATGGGGAATTTTTTTTGGACATGAAATCCTTGTCTAAAAAAGGGCTCGGAGTTAGATATCTACTATAGTTAGCACTAATAGAAGTCGCTTACCTGAGGTTAGATAACGCACAGTACACAGCGTGACTGCACAGGGAGAACAATTTTTTACTGTGTAGATCCTAGCAGGGCAGAATGCAACAAATTCGAAACGGAGGGTTTTTCAATGCCAACTCAAACTGCTACAAAGGAACAATTGTCGCATGGTACAAGTTAAAGACTCACACATGGAGGATCAACACCCCAGATCAAAGGGAGGCAAATGGCTTCGATAAGAAAGCAACGAGCACCTGGTGTAACAAATATGGAAGAAAGTTTGTAATGCATATTGACTCAACGGACCTATGAAAATATTGGAATTAGTTTTTAAGAAAGTTTTTACTCATCGGGAAAGAAAACCTAAATACAGTAATTATAAAGCTAAATATAATTTGGTACTCAAGCGAAGACAGATTGACCAAAGTGATCGGTAAAGACCAAATTACGGTTCATCATGCTGGAGACCTTACAGAGAAAGATCACAAGATAGCAAATGGATTCTCATTTAATTTTGAAAACTGCTAAAACGGAATTGTCTCATGGTTCAATTAAAGACACATCTGGTGGATCGACACCCTAGGATAGAGAGGCTCTGTTAAAAAAGTCTTGCCGATACATACAACTGAATGAATGAATGAAAAAGTACTTTATTAGATAAACAAAAGAGAGTAAAAAAAATTGTACATAAACAAAAAGCACATAACGGCAATGGTTATCAACCGTCCCGGAGTCGGACTATAAATTTTTAACAAACAAGGAACACATGTCTACTTAAGGAATAAACAAAAGAGAGAGAAAAAAACTATATAAGTAAACTAAAATAACAACATATCTATTTATGCACATATAAATAACCAGGGTGTCTCTCATATATACAGTAAACCTTTAATAATTGAAATAAAAAACAAGCATTTTCCTGTAGTTCCAGGCATCCATCGCAAACTTTACCAGATTTAAAAACTCGGGTTTATTTAATAAAGAGATTAGGTGCTCTCTCGTCAACGTGGGCAAGCCTATGCCGTGATCGGAATTCCGCTAAAACTGGGCGTTCTGCTAGAAAATGAAAACAGTCTTCTCGAGCCTGCCTGTTGCAGAGAGAGCACTTATCGGAACTATTGACTCTTGTGGGGTTATAATTAAGGTACAGTAACTGGCACCTAATTTTGAAAAACCAGCGAGCTAGCGGAATGGACGGAATTTTAGAATTTTGCGCTATGTTCAAGAAAGGTTGACTGATATTAAGGTCCTTATGAAACCTAGAAGAATTTTGAGCATGAAGGAGACATTTCACTGTGTGAGAAGTGCGGATATTGTTAATTAATTTTGAGTGTAAAAGTGGCCACTATTTGAAATTGTCCAGGGAAAAATTGTCATTCAGCTGAAATTGTTGAGCCAAGTTATTCCAGGAAGAGAACCATGATATTTTGGACCTTATGATTTCCAGCGCTGTATACATACAACTGACCTGCTTTAACAAAAAAAGAAAAACGTTTGATTGCTGTTTGTCGACTCGATAGGTATATTAAAATACAATGAGCGGCGGAAGGTCCAGGTAGGTTCTGCTAAGAAGAAGAGGAACGGGTAGTACATATGAGTATTATATGTCCCTGTAATGGTCTAACAAGGTTTCTATTCAGCCGCAAAGGAAAGCAAAATCCAGTAATCTTAAGGATCTGGAAGCTACCTTGGAGGTTCCTTCCAGGTTCCTTAAGGGAGTAGTGGTGAGTGGAGGACAATAGTCATGCCTGATGGACGCACAGTAAAAGGCTCTTTAGCCACATAAGCAAATTAATCTTATCTGGATTACAAATGTGTTTGTTATGAGACTCACTATGTACGGCAATATGAAGTAAGAATGGAGATAATTTTTTATGTAAAATATGTAACTGTACTTGAAAAACAAGTTTTTTCTTATAAATAGGATTGTCCCCGGGGCAACAGGAAAGTGGCCGGTAACATTGTTTTCTGAGGGTTATTTGTCATGTATAACACAGCATGTAATCAAATGTTGTTTCGGATGGCACGCAGCCGCGATTGAAAAGGGGGTGGGTCACGAAAGACCCCGGCTATTAATAACAGTTCGCCTTTCCGACTTCCGCAGACCGTGAGCGATCGGTGAAGATAAAGCCCTCAAAGCTTCTCCAGTCGGATTAGACGCCGAATTAAGTCAGGGGTAAATTTCTAATTCCGTTACCAGACAGGGTGGACCGTCTTCATCAGGGATTCACGCCTGGGAGACAAAATCATCAAGTTACTATTTTTAAAAGTGGTAATGATCGATAAATTTCTCAAATAAGATTCTTCTTTAAATTTTCTTCTTCTCTTTCTTGTTAAAATCAGCAAGTTTGAAATATGGGTTATTATAATGAACGTTTTAATTAAAACAGAAATCAAGATAACAGGTTTTTTTCATAGTTGACTTTTAGCTTTACTTTATAGAAAATCTCTGTATACAGAACAACGCCGATTATTTAAAAAATTTCTTCCTTTCCATTAAATAGAGAAAAGGGTTGTTTACATAACGAAATATGGGTGGGGTTAACAATGCACGCCAACCTCGATAGAGATAAAGCCCCTCTTTGCGATAAAGTGAAAATTATAATTGGCATTCCAACAGATAGGTTTAATGTAGTTAATAAGTCTAGAACTAAGAGTTTTATCTAGTAGTTGTTCTAGTGCCTCAAAGCCCCCGGGGAGAGATATTGAAAACCGCTCACCCTGGAACTTCCGCGTAGTAGGAAACAATGTGTTAATTAATCTATTCTTAAGTTTCCACGTCTAATAATGGTCCGTTTTGTCTCGTTGGCTGCCTGTCAGTAGTCAACGTTATGAAAGTACTAGATATTACAGAGAACAATATTTATCGGAAAATCCACGTTGAACTTCCGAGCCGGCACTTTGAACTGTAGTGGATCGATTATTAACCTTTCTGGGTTCGCACGTTCTCGCTGTAAATCTGTATAAAGAACATTTTTATTTTATGAAGTGTTCGAAAAAAAGCCTTGTCTTTATTGCAAGTCAAGTGAATTATGTTATGGCCTGAACGTTTGTCAATGGGTTGACTTATATGGGTCCGCAGATTCTCGCTTTTTAAAACCGGATTAATAATAAAAAGCTGTATCAATTAAGATAATTAGTCAATAACATAATGACCTGGAACTTGAAATTGATCCACTTTATAGGTCCACATATTTTCGCTCTTTAGAACCGGAATAATTGCCAATTGCAATAAGTGTTAGTTCATAGATTTTTCGGACTTCAACAAGGACGTGTGATCGACGATTTTAATTTTCGGTTTCAAAAAATTATATCTATGGAAAGCATGTTTCTTATTTCATAAATTCTTCGGGAGAAAGCCTATTGCATGTCAAGTGAAATGGTATGGACCTGAACGTTTGTCTGGGGGTTGAATATTACTTATACTTTCTGGGTCCGCACATTCTCGCTGTTTAAAACGGGATTAATAAAAACAAGTTCTATCAACTACGATAATTGATCAATAAAATAATGACCTGGAAAACTAAGAAACATAGGAAAAATTACTTAAGTATTAAACAATATCTAAAGTAAGAAAACAGTATAAAAGAATGTTTTATATAAATATACTATCATTGTTAATGTAAATTTGTAAATTTGCATTGTAAAATTGATACGCCGCTGCTCTACCACTTGAGCTAGCGTGACCTCGATCCACTCGGACACCAACTTCCCATCTCAACCGCATCAAGCCGAAGATCGTGGGTTCGAATCCCGCTCGTGCCATTGACTTTTTTATCTCAACTAAAAACCTTAATTAATAGTAATATTCAGTAAAGTTTTTAGTTAGAAATAATGTAAAATTAAATATGAAAAAAAATATATATATACATACATACAATTAGAAAAGCGCAAGTTAAATAATTTGTATGAAAAACATTTTATTGTTATAAAAATAATGAAAGTTAATTTAACCTAAAATGTACATAATAATTCAAGATTTAACATGTCTGCACACTTGCAAAATGAAGAAAATGAATAATTAAAAATAGTAAGATTTGGAAAGTTATTGGCTGAATTCTGTCAATAGGAGTTTTAGGAGGTAGGAAATATGAAAAAGTCTCTTATGTCTGGTCAAGTAGCTCGGTACAGAAAAGTTAATTTGACTAAGGAAAAAAGGTCTGCCAGTATAGTAGGCAATTATTTTGAAAATAGTAAGTAAATCAGAGCATAGTCTACGTCTATATTGGTATGTTTTTGAGGTCTTCACGGTGATGTTTTATTCTGCCCGATTAATAGTCCGCTTATTCTCCCTGGTTTTACCGTCAGTCGTTTTTGGCGTTTTATCGGAGTTTCATCCCGAAGGGTTGTCAGATGTGCAGACCTTAGTGTCTATACATCATGGAATTCATCAGGTTATGTGACTGGGTCGCTTGTATCTCCATGAAGCCTAATGCCCAGGAGATCTTCGTTCCCCAACCAACGGAGTTAAGATCCGACGGGGGCTATCGACAGTTAAGTCATTTCAGCCCCAAACTATAATCTAGCCTACTTAAATTGGATAAATCAATCGCACAAATAAATACATTCATACTTATAAATCGATGCATGCACTCTTCTGATTAATCGGTGCAGTACCGGATATTGCGCCATCTACCCTAAGCACTCACACTGCCTGAGTAGCGATGGTGACGCTACATTTCACCATCACTCATCACCATTCACACTAATAAATACACGCATTCAAACAAAAATAATGATAAAACGCCTAGAATGTAACTATATACAGTGAAATACTCCCAAAAACGAAACAGGGGACCCAGAAACCCACAGCTACGCTCTTCGTTCTCCTAGTTCTTAAATCCGGCGGCATGCCTACATGCTTTCTGTATGTAGCCAAAGCCATGACACGCCTCTAAGTGGGACTCATCGAGCGACCTTTCCCTGCATAAGGAGCACCCGCACGAGCTTTGGCCCAAAAGCAGTTGCCCGTGTGTCAACCGTGTATGGCCAATCCTCAATCGAATGAGGACGATCCCTCGTTTCCGGCTCAGGTTCTCTGATGGCCATTCGCCTTTTTATTATTTTCAATTGTTTGCATATATTTATGTAAAATATCATTGGTTACTTTATTTAGACTTTCATAAATTTTTTTATGAGGTTAGCAACAGCATAAGTCGTGAAGGACAAAACCTTTGCGGTCTCGAAGCCGCCAAATGAACGTTTATTGGCTTTATTTTTCTTATTAAATATATTTGTCTAAGTAGGATGATTCTTCCATTCTCTTACATACGAATTTAATTTTTGGGTTGAACAACGAATAAAGTTCATACTTAAAATGTGAAAAGTATAAATCAAGTGCGTTTGATTATTCTCGGGAAGTTGGATATTAGCAAATACTTAATTTTTATCTATTTCCTTTTGCTATTTTCTATCAGTTTCCGTTTAAATTATCGCTTTAGTATTTGCCTTGAAAGCTTCCATTTCGAGATTTCGCAATTTGTGAAATCTAAGACAGCCGGATTGTTATTCCAGTGTGGGCCCGCTCGTCCTCGCCGTTTGGCACAAGTAGCGGAGAGCGCCGATTACAGTCTACATGCTTTTCGTGTCGAATGTGTCGCCCTGGCGATTTGTCACTCTTGTACCCGATCCTCTGTATCCTTTTATACAATTACACTTGCCCCCCCCCCTGTGTCGAAAAAGCCCTAATCGACAATTTTTCGATCCGGCCCATTCCGCCCCGCCCGGTCACGGGAACAATCAAATCCCCGTGGGATCACCTGTTGTACCGACACGGCTACAGCCAACAGGGAGTTGAATAAACAATATCTCATATGCTCTTTATGATAAAAAAAAAACCTAGCTTCAAATGGGTTCTTGTTCAATAAACTTTATGCTGTACGTATAAAAATTACAACAATAAACAGAACGCTACATATGTTGAGATTTATCTTGTAGTTAGTAAAATCAAATCAAATGTAACCTACTATTAAATTTTAGCAGTTTCCAAGCTAATTCAATTCAGTAAGTATTAATTACTTTACTTTCCATAACTTCCTTTAACTTAACTCCTTAACTTAAGCAATAATTACGACATTAAGAAAATCGACAGTATGATTAACGATGAAATTACCTTGCCTTCCGACATGACTTATAAATAATTGAAAATTATAGATTGCTGTTTGCCGTAGGTTGAAAATTCCAACTTAATAGCCAAGAAATGAATAACAAATTATTGAATATATATCTCAGTCTGTTTATTTGTTTTACAGAGAGTTATTAGTTTTCATTTGCATCTATTTGGAATCTGATGAACCAAAGTTATTATACAAAAAAACTGTCTAAGTGGTTGTGAAATTTAGAAATTTAATTCTAATATATATTTATTGAAATTGACTGTAGTTCTGGTGATAACATGGATCTTAGGTTTGTGTTGACAGACGTTCTTAAATTAGAAAACTAAAGGAATTTACAGTAATCATGGCAAAAACATCAGATCATGCATAGAAAGGCTTCTGGATGGAAAACCTTCTTGAGGTCTGCAATAAATATGCAAGGGCTCAAAGATAGACAGACCAGGCGAAACGCGTCAAAACTCGCGAGTGAACACGGAATTAGTCACCCAGTGTCGGTTCAAGATGTAAATACACATTTGGTACAACGATAAAACCGAAAAATGGCGATTTTGTGTAATTTGGATAAATTGCTCAAAACCTCAACAGCACAGACTTTCACGGTCCTAACGAAAACATCAATTTTTTAACAGAATAATGGTTGGAAATTCTATGGGAAATGAAATTCAATGAACTTTATAGAGGCTAGATAAGGGGGATTTCATTCTGAAAGAAATTAATTATTTTTGAAAAGTGGAAGGAAGAGCTACGACCAGAGCAACTCGCGCATATCACGTATTTTCTCTACTTCACTGAAAAACATTAAATCGCGGATATGTAACCTAAACCGCCATTAAACCTTGCGCTCACCCTAATCTTAACTCTAGCCTATCCCTAATCGTAATTCTTTCTAACCAAATCAGCTCCTAATCCTATTTAACCTAACCCGTTCCAGACCTAACTCTACCTAGCCTAACCATTTCCTAACCCGTACACTAACCTTACCAAATCTGACCTAAACCTAGCCCTTTATAAACTAAAATTCCTTTAACCCTACTTAATCCTACCCGTCACTAAACGTAACGCTAACCTTACCTTACAAAACCTCACCTAATCTATCCCTAAACATAAGCCTAAACCTACCAAATCTAACCCATTATTAACTCTAACTCTTAGCATCTCATCCCCTCTTGGCAATAACACCTCCGTTTTTCAGGTGGAAATCTGGGCCATCAATCTGTGTTGTAGAACACTTATGGAAAATAAAATTAAGGGCAAAGATATTAAAATGTTTTCTGATAGTCAGGCCAGTCTTAGGGTATTACAAAAAGATTTGTCAACCTCACGACTGGTGGAGGAAACTATAGATCTTATCAATAGGATCTCTTTCAGGTTTGAGAATAAGGTGACCCTTATTTTGATACCAGCACATAAAGGGGCGTATGAAAAGGCGGATGGCCTAGCCAAAGAAGGTTCTAATACTGCGTTTGTCGGGCCACAACCGGTATTACCTCACTCTAAGGAGCGTATCAGCGTATCTCTAGCGAAGGAGAGTATCAATAGCTGCGGCATGAAACAATTCCTTAGGGAGTGAGAGAATTAGGAGGCTGATAGGTATTCTGACGGGCCACTGCCCACTGAGAAGACACCTCTTCGTAATGGGTATCCTACCAGATCCCTTTTGCCGCTTCTGCGAAATAAAAGAAGAAACGGCAAAGCACTACCTCGCAGAATGTGGTAGGTACTAGGTCTAGATTTGAAATCTTTGAAGGAGAGGACATCACCAAATCACTCCCCGAGATAAAATGGTCTAAAATCTTGGGGTTTGTGAACGGTCCAAGAGGTTTATGCAGGACTCGTGAGCCGACCAAGTCCCGGACCTTTTAGGGATGGGGTACGAGTTTACCCAGGCATTTAACCCCTCGGGTCTTGGTCGCCCATCCTGCATTTTATATATATATATATATAACCTCTAACCTAACCCATCGCAAACCATCTCTCACCCTAACCCTAGCCCGACCTAAACTTAAACATAACTCTTCCCTCACCCTAATTTAACCTTAGTTGAAACTCAACCCTACCTGACATATCCTTTTCATAACTGATTTTATTGCTACTGTACCAATCTGAAGATTTTGTCTCTTGGCCATATTTGGCACAAAAAAATTAAATATCATCCAGACATTAATTTACTTCAAGGTTGTAACCTGTTTATCCAAGTTTTATTAGCTAACTCAGTTCAGCAGAGCTCGGTGGTCCATTCCTCCCTGTTTTGCAGATTTCCTAAAAAAATTCTGATAGACAATCCTGATGTAGTCAAATTGAGATTGTATTTAGTACACAAAGTTTGATTTAAAATATCTTTGACCTGAACCTCTTATTAACCTTTAACTATAGAAATAAAATACAGTGACAGATTAAGACGGTTGGTGTAAAGCACATGGCTATTTGGGGTTTAAAACGAACCAAGTTTCTAAATTATTCTACTTTCTGACCTACTGTCTTAAACAGAATAGCCTATTAATAAGTAATAATGAATATAAATGAAATTGAATATTAAATCGATGGGTTATTAGCGATTTATAAATGAGCAAACCGGATCCCATCTAAGATTGAACGCATCGATTTCAATAGGGCGTATTGGGAAAGGTATTGATTTTTATTCAGGCATAGCTCTGATGGATTTTAAACAAACATGTCTCCTCAGTGAATTTCGAACTCGATGGCAAAACAATGGGGTTTATGTGGGGCGGTGTTACTTCGAGAACTTATTAACTCTGGCCTCCAAGGAGCTTTTAATAAGCGAAGACAAAGAGACCCCCGGGCCGCTGGAATTTCTAAACGCGATTATCTCTTTTATTTTTATTCAACCGTCCGCGGCTAGCGTTTTGCGGCAGATTTTCTCCCCGTTTAATCAGAAGGATCAGAAGGGGCCGTTGTTCCTCGTCTCGGCCTTGCAAAATTTATTTCCTTTGACAAAAAAAAAAAAAAAAAAAGAAAGAAATTAAGGGCGGAATTTGCCTGTAGGAAATTTTATATTTTATACAGGGTAGACACAAGGCTTTTTATATTCTTCTAACACGAAAATACAAGGTAAAAAAACCACGTAAGAAAATATTTCCCGTTAAAACCAAAAAGAATTAATGAATGCCAAGTAAATTTTATAAATAAAATAATTTCCCATTCACAATAAATTCACAAATAGTCAATTTTTGCATTATAATACAATTTTTTTTTATCAAGAAAAACGCTTTAATAATGTATCTCGTCGGAAACAAAAAAGGTGTTGAGAAACTGCGTCGAGTTGTACAGCGATTAGGGGCGGTAGTTTGATCACAATTAATCATCTCAGGGGTCCGCCTCCTCTCGCTGTCTAATGGTTGGATAAAATATTACTCATTAGATTACATTTATGGCGAAAAGTTAGACGAAAACACAAATTGAATTTTTATTAAAAATAAATAAATAAAAATACTTGCCGTCAGGGTGGAATATCCATTCAAATAGATTTTATATAATGGATAAATTAGTAAAAATTGGTGATCCAAGTTATGCGATTAATTGGTTATGATGAAAAAATGACTAAAATCACACTTTCTTATTTGGGACAAAATATTGAGATGCTCGTTGGCCAAACCAAATCGTTGATTTTAAAAGGTCAAAAACTTAATTATTTACTTTTACACTGAATATTATATATACTACAAAATCATTTTTAAAATATCGAACAATATGGCCATATTGTCAAAATTATTATTAGCCTTAACAAAATATTTTGTAATAAATAGGACTTACCAAAAAAAAAAAAAAAAAAAATCAACGTATTTCCTTGGTTGTCATATGAAAATAATAAGTGGCTTAAAAGCTTCATTCCTTCCCGAATATAAAATAAAGTAAAAACATATTTTAATCATAAACGAGAAGGAAACAGGTGTGCCAATATGGGTCGATATATTTTATACAAATACGCTTTTAATGCATCTGCACAGTTTTGCTTTTAAGGCCAGGAGTATAGTTCACGGCAGTTTGCCCGTCTCTCTCCCTCTCTCGCTCACTCCCTCTCTCTCTCTCTCTCGCCCTCTCCTACTCCCTCACCCTATCTCTTCTTAACCCTCTCTCTCTCTCTCTCTTCTTAACCGTCTCTCTCGCCCTCTCCCTCCTATATCTCTTTCTCTCTTTTTCTTTTTGTATCTCTAATTTTCTCATTCCTTTTCCCTGACCCCCTTCTCTCTCCCCTTTCCCTCTCCCTCTCACTCCCTCTCCCTCTCCCTCTCTCTCCCTCTCTCTCCTTCTCTCTCCCTATCTCTTCCTAACCCTCCCTCTCTTTCCCTTTCTCTTGCCCTCTCCCACCTATATCTCTCTCTCTTTTTTCCTTTTCTTTATGTATCTCTATTTTTCTCTTTCCTTTTCCCTAACCTATCTCTCTCTCTCTTTCTCTCTCTTTCTTTCTCTCTCTATCTCTCAGTTTCTCTCTCTCTCTCTCTCTCTCCTATATCTCTTTCTCTATTTATTTTTCCTTTTTTTATATATCTCTGTTTTTCTCTTTCTCTCTCTTTCTCTATCTCTCTTTCTTTCTATATCTATCTATCTCTTTCAAAATATCAATATGTGAAATTTAATTACATGTCTCAGATTCATGATAGAGATACTAGGCTTGCAAACTATTGTCTCCTAGTTTATAAGCACTCCAAAACAACCAAAACTTTTAATATGTCATTCTGAGTAAAAGGTGCAATAATTTTTTCGAGAATCCCTATGCGCATGTAATTATGTAAAAATATTACAGAACAGTCTTAAAAAAACACCTCTTAACATGCTATGATTGATGGTAAAAATTCACTGTCTTAAATAGAACTTCTTTTGTTGTTTTCGGTTTTTCTATTACTATTTGGTGACTAGAAGTTTTATGTATAGATTTATATTGACAATTTTTCATTCATGACTTGTACTGAAATGTATTGAAAAAGTATTTTTGTTCACTTATTATATTAGTAATTTACTTTTTATTTGCTCAAACATGCTGTGAACTGGAATATTTATTTCAGTTTGAGGTAAATACATATTATGTAGTTCAATGTAAATCGAATAAATGTAATATATTGACCCAAAAAAACCAGTTGTAAGAAGTAATTAATGTTTAATGAATTAGAAGTAAAGTAAACTTAGTAACCAATTAAGTAAATATTGAGTTATATAAACAACTGTAAGACCGAGTAAACATTTTTCCCGCACAAGCAAGCAAAAAAAAACATAATTTTTCTTTCACAAAAGAGATTAAACAAATTTTCCAGGCTGAACAAACTGTTAAATTAGGCCCATCTGCAGAAAATACGCCCACTTGTTTGTAAATTAAGGTAGAACATTTCTGCCAGTCAACGCAGTCAACTTTGTTTTTTGTAAATGGAGTAAGTTCCTGTGATCCACGGCACCTGGAATTGAGTTGTTTCCACCCCCTACCCCAATATACAACAATTGTTCCTTTTCAGTTGTTTGTTGTGCTTTTTTTTTGGCCACGTTGTAATTCTTACTTTCGTGAAGTTTGTTACACTAGCGCGTTTGTTTGTTTCTTAACAGTTATAAACGGCCTTTTTCTCGTTGTTCTCGGGGAAACTCACTTTTATTACTGCTCTTCCGGTTGTTACAGGATGAACTGTAATACCACTTTGCGAAAACATTTTCTTTTCCTGAATACGTTGATTAAGTTTCTCGAAATTGGTTTTTAATCTCTTTGATACATTTAAACTGGTTAACTTTCTTCTCGCATGTTTCGCGGGTGTATTTTAAGAAAAATTTCAAGACAGACTACGAATATAAATCGATGGGCATTTTCATTTGGAAACCGCTGCTGCAGGTGGCGAAACGATCAGGCAACAACTAAAAATATGGGTAAATTTCACACTATTTAGCTTAAGGGATATGCAGAGAGTAAATCATCCGAGGAGACTTAAAAAATAGGGCAAAACATTAGGTCCGTAAAGCCGAAAGGTTTCTGACTAAGGACAAACAGCGAAATTAAGCGGACGAGAAACGATCGACTTCGATCATAGTGCTAACAACCGGCCAAACAATGAATGACCTCACTGAATAATTTTCCATCTATGCTGACGAGAATTTAGCTGGTTAATTTTCAAATTGTTCTGTGGCGAAACGACTTAATCCAATTGTCTGACAATTATTGATCTGCTAATTGGAAAAGGAAAAGTCACGTACCAATTCAGTAAATCTTTTGAAATAGAGTAATTTATTGTGTACCTAAAAGTTAAAATAAGATCTTTATTTGAAATTGATCAGTCCATATTTGGTCCGCTCGATTTCGCCCTTACTCTGTCGCTAGGCGTACCTTTTATCTTTGATTTAGTGACTATATCATTTCTGATTAATCCGTTAACTTCATTCCACTAGCTCATTCATATTCATGACTTCTATAATCATAACTGAACTTTACCAAATGAAAAAATGGCCTATTTCAACGTGTTATACTCTATAAAGAGCGAGATGGGAAGGAGCAGAGATGAATAGGGATCAATTTAATCGCAATTTTAAAATTAACCATGACGGAAGACAGACAAAAATCAAATCCAGTTCCAAAACATCAGGGGGATATGGGAGAGCAATTGAAATTATTCTTAAATGAACTGCTCTATTTCGCTTTTCCTCTTAAGCGAGGCGTGTCTACTACAGCTTAATTTTAATCACTAGATATCAGCTCCGGTTAAATAATAACCATGAATATTCAAAATTGTCCAATACTATTTAAATAAAAAGGCAAATTGAAGCGTTTTAAAAGTTGAGCTTTTATAAAGGACCGGGAAGAAGGATCAAGGATGAATTTCGTCTGCTTTTAGCCAATACAACATAATTGCATTAGAGGACATAACCGCGTCTGGTACTAGATAAACAATAAATTTAATTACAAGCTTTCAGGAGAATCTGAAAACACTATCAGGAATGGTCCGAGGAATTTCGCTGTTGCTCTCAGACGAAATCCTATGAATAAGAGGACATCCTATTCTTTGCCAGAAATGAAAGTCCCGGTTATGACTTAATTACAGCCAAAATCCTTTTATAACTGCTAAGAAAATCTGTAATTTTCCTAAGGTATTACTGCTCAAGTCTCTGACAATTCTTCACATTTTTGACGATCCCTACACTGTTCTCCCTTATACGGACCTGTCTGGTCAGCACTCAAGGTCCTCTGAAGAATTGAGAAGATGGTCCTACTTCAGCTTCTAACCCTCTTATCCAATAACCGATTCGGATTCCGTCTACTATCCGTCATCGCATTGTGGAAACCATGGAAGGCAATATTGCCTAGCCCTTTTCCCAGACGTATCTTCAGACTTTGATATGGTCTGGCAACAGGGGTGCTTAAGATCGAGGTTTGTAAATAATTGTCGGAACGTCTTCCTCCTCCATTTAGCCCATTACTGCAGGCGTTCCTCATGGCAACATGTTAGATCCACTTCTATATACAATTTTTAATGCTAACTCTACATTCCCATAGATATTACTCGTAATTATTACTGGAAGATTCTTGTTCACTGGTTTAATTGCTTAAAATTGTATTAAAACTGGTAAGGATATCATTTTATTTGATTATTTTTCAATCAACAAAAATAGTGAAAAACTCTCTATTCTTGTAGATACAAGTTTATTACTGGAATGCCCATGTCCTTTTGCTTCATTCTTAGTTTCAAATTGAATTAAAATTTACCTAGTTATATTTCTAATTATTTCATTTTATTTCTTCGATAGATATCGAATAATCGATAAATATACTTCTGTACCTATTATAAGAGATATAAGTTACTATTAATGAAATACCTATCTTCTTTGGCTTCATCGCTGGTTATCTGACTGATGGACTAAAGCTAGTTGTTTCATTCCTGGTTTAATTTCGTAAATTTTTTCATTTTATATCTACATACTTTTCTATCGAAAAATATAACGGAACAACTCATACATTCCCATAGGTTGCTTATGCCTAGTTAATATTGTTTCATTTTTAAATAATGTTGTTTCATCTCTACTATGGCTTGTTTCAAGTACCCTTCAGTTCCTTTTTCTCGTAAACAGTATACTATTCTATACTATATTTACATCCTAAAAGTATACCTTTTTTTGACAAACAGTTTCTTCAATCCCTGGAACCCTGGAAACCCTACGTCTGACGTGATGATTTTCTTATCCCAGCTGCAGACCTCAGTCAAACAACTTGACAGATACACCCATGAAGACATGCGTACCTGAACTGTATGATAACCTAAACCGAATATCTGAATCATTTGAAAAAGATGGTTCCTACTCACAGTTAGTTGTTTTGAATGATCCGGATTTCAAGCTTATGGCTCATCATCAGGTTGAAGAATTTCAACAACCACGTCTCTCGACATAAATTGTAAGATTCTCGTACCATCTCCAACCACACCATACATTTCTAATCTAAAAATTGTATTTTTCTCATATTATCTCTATCCTTTTATTAGAAGCTTATTAAATCCAACCTGACCAGAATATTTAAGCGATTAATACCCAGATGGCGACGTGTAGTCCACGTCATGGCAACCTTCGATGACGATCACTCTTTGCATAGATTTATTTAACTTCTCCTGGTGGTTGTTTTATTTTATTGTTTTTGTATAAGTCATTTCCTTTTCTCTACATCACATTTTTGTTGCATTTTGTATTTTTCAGTTGAACATTTAAAAACGTAAAGAAGAACTGTAAGGCGATGCTATTTGCTTTGATATAGTGACCATGGTCAGACATGATTAAAAGCTATGCTTTACTGAAAAATAGTTAATCATAAGCTTAATGTGTGATTTTTTTAATAAATAATAGTGAGGGTGCGCGGAACCGATGTGAGATGTACTTCTAGAATATTATTAAAATGTATGACTTAGTACAAACCGCTTGTTTTATTTTTTACTAGTTTTTTTTTTTTTGGGGGGGGGGGTAAAGGGGTGCGTTAAAAAAGGCCAGCGATGGTAGGGATCGAACCCATAACCGTGTCTTCTACCAGCCGAGAGACTATCACGCTAACCAACTACCGACGTCCCGCATTGTTTAAATTTCGTATAAAAGAAAAGTTGGTCAGCTAAAGTTCGCTTTGATTTAGCTCTTGTTACCTCGGTTGAAACGCATTTCGCTTTGTAGCCCACGCCGAATACAGTATAATCCGGAGATAATCCATTTTGAATTTCATCTATTCTCGGTTAGCTCGAAACTTTTCGAAAAGGGCTAATACGCTAATTCCACTGTTCGCAACTGTACGTTGAAGTTTGTTAGGCGTTAAATTATTTCATGGAGCCCCATTTCAGTTTTTACATCGAATTAATATTTGTACCAGAGTGGTCCAGGCGATCCGAAGTACGGATTAATTCAGCGGCCGAGCTTCTTCTGTAAAAGAGATTATTGCGCGTAAATCCCGCAGACGGGTGGGTTAAACTTGCGGAGAAAGATATTTATAAATCAGGTTAACCCAAGTCGTTAAACTCAAAAGGGCTTCATTAATTAAGCACGGTATTCGGAGTGAGGAGATGTAGTGGCCAGAAGGGGAAGTCCTGCTAATTCCAAACTCCAGTCCCTTCAACCCCCTCATGTATTACAAATGGCTAACATAGTTCTAACAAATTGTTCACCTCCTTCCAAGAACATGGGCGTAAATTTTTTTCCTTACCTCCATTTCGCCCCTTTATGACAAATTTAACGCATTATCACCTTGGTTTATTTCAGTTTACCAATATAATTTATTCCACTGGTAAAACCGATTCATTCTATGAAAATAAATGTGTCTCAAAATTTATTGCAGACAAAAATAACACCCCGAACAGATTCTTACACCAAACAAGCCCCGAAATTTTTTTTCTTCACCCTTTAATATTGTTGAATATAATTAAATCCTAAATGAAGTTACAATCCATCCCCATTGTAATACCAATTTCATTTGATCAACCAATGTCTTATTTTCTTAAATTTGGATTAAAACATTTAAGGATATTTTTATAATTATTGTTTTTTATAGCTACGTACTTTTCCATCGGAAATATTAGGAAACATTACTTTCCAACAGGATATAGGTAACTATTGGTCTTTCACCTCGAACGGTTGTCAGGCCCCGAGGTGGTGAAACTTGTCTATACCTCAGGGAGATCACCTACCCCTTATGCGGCTGGTTGCTAGTTTACCCCTTGCTATTCTATGCTGCTATGCTCAGGGGATACTCCCTTCCCAACCAACAGGGTTAAACTTTCGACAGTTACGTTATTTCAGCCTCCAATTCATCCATTATATATCATCTTAAAAATAATATCTGTAATGCAATGATACAAATAAATGCATTCGCACCTATGTACATTGATATTTGTTACATTCATTCTGATTTGTTAGTGGGGTACTCGATAGCCCTTCTAATTTGACGAACATATTTGTCCATGTCTCTTGCTTCACCACGCCTGTAAACTGACCGCGCCTGCATGAACAAGCAAGCATGACCGAACCTTCTAATTTGACGAACATGTTTGTGCATGGCTCTTGCGTTACCACGCCTGTAAACTGACCGCGCCTGCATGAACAAGCATGCATGATCGAACCTTCTAATTTGACGAACATGTTTGTCCATGTCTCTTGCTTCACCACGCCTGTAAACTGACCGCGCCTGCATGAACAAGCAAGCATGGCCGAACCTTCTAATTTGACGAACATGTTTGTGCATGGCTCTTACGTCACCACCACGGCCATCAGACCACGTCCCATTTATCTCCATTTTCAATTTTACATTCTTAAATTTCAAATTTCCCAAACCAATCTAGTTCTCTTCCTTTATTTACTATTGCTATCTCATATTCTTCTAAATAACAGTTATTTGCTACTCTGTATTTATTTGACACTTGACAAATACCACCTCTTATGCCTTTTTCATCATTAAAATTTGGTCATAGTCGCAAAATAGAACTAATTCGATTTTATTTATTTTAACATTGCATCCCAACTAAGGCCTGGGAAAGTGAAGTAATAGTAATTTATGCTTTCGAAGGCTCAGATTTATGAAATTTTCAAAAATATCTATAAGACGTCAGCTTTTAAGTATTATATATTTCTTTAGTCTCCAATAGTTTGGCCAATAAATGTCCTCCTTATTTCTTTTGCTTTATCTTCATCTGAAATATTTTTTCCTCTCAGTCTACTATAAAAACTTCTTTTTTTTGGGTAGACCCGTTTCATCCAACTTTTTTCAAGAGGTTATGTATTCATAAGGGAATACCCATTTTTTCGTTATTAATCTCAAACTATTGTCATTAAAGAGTAATGAGCCTTCTTTCAGGTACAGCAAATTTTTCGCAAACGATGAAATGCTACTAGGTAAATACTTGAAAAAAAAAATCTTTGAATATTATAACAAAATTATTATTAACCCGTTTACTAAAAGTAATTAAAAAAATTTTAGACTGAGGTATGATTTATTTTTTCAGTGTTATAATCGAGTTGCCATATGTTGGCAATAAACTGGCATATATTATATAAAAACTATAATCTTTTATCATTATGATATTGTTGTTGTTTTCTATTGTATAGATTATTATTATTATTATTATAGCACCCCGACATCTATGCTGTTTTCAAATATAAGGAATATTTTTTATGAAAAGTGGGTTTTTGATTGAGTAGAGAGGGTCAAAATAAAAAATGTCATATATTAGTTTTTATTTGATTAATGTTGATTTACCAAAAGTGTAGATATTTATATAAATATTTTTTTCTACGTACATTTTCCATTGATAAATTCCATGGAATTCTTAATGGACAGGCACTTTCTTCTTGATGCAAGTAACAGTTCCGAAAATACCCTTGTCCTTTTGAACTTCCTTCTAAAAGAGGCCTTTGGAATAAAAAGATTGACAGCATCGATCCTCGAAGGGAGGCGAAACGAGCCTTTTCGGATTCTTGAGAGACCTCTGGAAATCCAGGCTGGCCGTTTTGCTTTATCTCGAAACCGAACCCGCATCTAGTTACGTTCCCAGTCATAAATTTGCACCCTCCTCGTTCCGTGATTACGAGACTTACATTACCACCTAAGCTAACCCTGAGACCGCCGCCCTCCCTTTATCTCAACTCTTTTTCTCTCATACAAATTGAGTTTACAGATTTTTTCCTCTACCTCCTCGGCACCCGCGAATAAAGTTACTGGGTTGAAAGCAAATCTGTTTCTCCGCCGCGAAGATTTCTGGCGGGCTGATTTATTTACGGGACTTGGGGTTGTAGTTTTTTTCCCCTTCAAAGAACGGGAAAAAGTACAAAAGCACAGAGTGTCACGGTCGGAAGATGAAGTCAAATCTTTTCTCTTCATGCTCTGAAATAATTGAGTATACAGTACATATTTAAAATGTATGATTGTTTGATCACAAAACGAACCATTTCTAAATTGGACTTTTTCCCTCCGAACACTGTTTGAAACCAAGCATCAAATATTGTTAGCAAAGATTGAAATTTGAATAATGGGCTTTTCTCCAGCCTCTGCCATCCATTATAAATCTCTTTTCACCCAGAAAGAACCAGAGTGCATTTGCGGTGCGAGCAGCCCTGAGCTTTTAATATTGAAGATGGAAACTAGCTATTAATCTTTTCTCACAAAAACGAAATATGAAAATTGATGAATGAATTAAAAAGGAGGTTTATATGCAACTCATTAAGACACGTCTAAAATATACAAACCTTTAAAAAAATTCACTTGAACGTCTTGACCTTCCTAATACATGTATTTTAAAAACATATTGTCAATGACAATATGAGATAGAAAATCTAAATATTGTAAAGACATTCTTTATAACAAACAGTATCAGATTTAGTAACGAGATCTTGAGATCAAACTGACGTTTCGATTAACACTAAACGCTTTTATCATTTTAGATTTTATTGTCATTCTTGGTCCCATCCTGTTTACCATTTATAATGCTCACTTTCCTTTACATCTTGCTACCATTTATACCTCAATTTTGTCTTGTAAGCTGAATCAACCAACCTCCAGAATCCAAGAACACCTTGAGTTGTCCTGGTATATATTTTCATTAAAAAACAGTCCAGACCTCCACTGAACTTGAGTAAGGGCCGACTTCCACTCAGGCAGATATTGAGTACCTAAACGGCAGACTGACGTTGAGTCCCCACACAAAGTATAAGAGACAATAAGTCAGATAACCAAACATTTGGTCAAATACAACTTTTAAAGACGAAAATCTATCACTATTTGGGAACCAAAGCATATAGGGCAGAGAGCCAATGAGGATGCTGATAAATTGGCCAACGAAAGTTCGATGACGTATTATCAAAAAAAACAAACAGTCCAGACCTCCACTGAACTTGAGTAAGGGCTGACTTCCACTCAGGTGGATATTGAGGACTATACCTAAAAGGCAGACTGACGTTGAGTCCCCACACAAGGTATAAGAGACAAGTGAGTTAACCAAAGATTTGGTCAAATACGAAGACTTTTAAGACGGAAACCTATCACTATTTGGAAACCAAAGCATATTGGACAGAAAGCCAATGAGGATGCTGATAAATTGGCCAACGAAATTTCGATGATGTCTCTTATTGAGCCTGAGCCATTTCGGTCCAAATTGTCAAAATTCTGCTAGACAATGGGTTACGAATAAGTCCTCGTTTCAATGGGATTTTTCCCAATTAACGGCAGAACTACTCAATCTAGGACGTCTCAGGACTAAAATGATACAAGAGCTGCCGACTGAACATTGCGGACTCCTGAGGCATATATTCCCCTCTGTTGGTTCGAAGGTTGGCTGAAATCTTCCTGGGAGAAGAAACACCAAGGCCCGAAGCATACTCAGATAACTCATTTAACAAAGCTTTGGGATCTGGTAGAAAGACGAAGTGATTACATAACAGACCAACATTGGTCTGGAAAAGGTCGAAAAAAGATTTTTTTAACCTTACCCTTATTCTTAGAAGATCCGTTTTGACCCTATTATCTCGACTAACTTTATATAATTAATGCGACCACTTTAGACATGGAGAGCGGTATGTTGGGTTCCGCCAACTAACCAATATTCAGCCTGTCTAGTCCTTTCAATCAAACATCCTGACAAATTGACAAAACTACTCGCTGACCTTACTTGCCAGGATGACCTCAACTTCGAAAAATTTTACACCAAGCTTTCCATCCAGCCTAACCGTTCTGCACAAGCCGTACCTTGAAAATCCGCTGTCGAGTTAAACGACGATGACCTCAAGACCTCCTAACTCCTTCTTCACTAGTATAAATTCTAGTGTGTCTCCGGGACCATAGTGACAGTGTTGTGACTTCTAGCAAAAGAAAAAAAAACATATTCTTACATTTATAATACGTAAAAGTATAAATAAATTATTGAAAAACAAAAATTATAGTAAAGTAGAGATCAGAGATGAAGTCATTATTTGAAAAGCTATTTAAAAACAACATAACTATCAATCCGGACCACATGTCCGGACTGATAGTTAAGTTCTTTAAATAGTTTTTCAAGTAAGTTGTTGAATAATCATTATAATTTTTATATATGTAATCTGTAATGAAACATTGATTCTAATTAAATAGAGTCCTGAGGAATGGGTCAAATACAGCCGAACGTTCGACAGCAGAAAAAGAAGTGTTCTTTCACCTGCATGGCTTCATCCCTGATCTCTTTACCTTAATATATTTCATGAAGGCCGATACTATACTCAAAAAATATAGTGAAAATCAAGATAGGGGATTTTTTGTTTTTCTTATATCGATTAAGCTATTGGTCCGCCCAATTTCGCTCTTACTCTGAACCTAGGCGTGCCTAATTTATCTTCGATTTAACGACTAGATAAGCTCCGAATAAACCACTGGTTTCAATTTGCAACTCGCGCTTTGTTAATAATTACCGAAAAACACTTTAGACAGTTTTTAACGTTTTAAATTTTATAACTTCTTCCTTGTGAAAATATTTTTACCTTTTCCGCGAGATCTATTAAATTTTGTGCGGCTTAATTTTAAAAAATTAGTTAAATCTAATAATATGAAAATAAAATGCCAAATTGAAAGTTGAGTTGAATAATTTGGTGTTTTATCATTTTAGATTTCAGTAAATATCAGGGAAGATGCAGAATAGAAGCTAGAATGAGTTACTTTTTTAATAACCAATTACGCTTTACATAAAATCTACCCATGGCTTGTATGAACCACCGATTATATTTTATGTTATGAGTTAAAACATAGATGTTTCAAAGGTTTTCCTAATAGGATTATAGAATAACACGGTGTACTTTTGTTAGAAAGAGTCGGCGGGAATATAAAATTGTTGTAGCCGCTCTGTATAGTAGCTGTGTCGCGTCCCGCCAATCCAATTACATTCACGGTTGCGACTCTCACCTTTCTCGGATAAATTCCCGGGGCTTGGAAATTTTCCAAACATTTTGCTGGTAAAATGCGATTTTCATTTAAAAATTCCAGGTGAAATTTATTTAAAGCCCCTCGGTTAATTACATTACTGTAAGCCGATCTAATTAGGTAATCTATGATTTTACGTTCATCAAGGATAAAAAAAATTTTGCACTGACAGTAAAAAAATCAAATAATTACTGAACATTTACTCTTTTTCTATGTTAATTCAGCAGTATGATGGATAAACTCTCAGTTTATTGTTTGGTAGAGAGAAGCTAATACAGGAGTAAAGCTAAAAAAACGTTGCCGTAAAATGGCACCACCGGAGTAGCTGATGCTTTTTCATAAAGCAATATTTCACCTCTTGGCAAGGAAAGACAACAAAGCCCTGGTTGTGAAAGAGCTCAACCTGGGCGATTCAATATTCAAAGGACGAGTATCCTTGGACCTTCAGAAGAACAGGAAGGATAAATAAACATTCCGCGTTTTCGGCTTTTTATTGCCGGAATGATTCCCCCGTTTTGTAGCAAAAAGATGGCTTGGTCAAATTTTTATTTTAAAAAAACGAGCGGAGGTGTAAAACAGACAGACAACAAAGATCAACTTCGATACTTCTCTTGGGCCACCTATGTGGTTGTTATTTTTATTGTAATTATTCGTAATCCATGCAGTACCTAATCGACGTATAATTTGAGTAAGTACAAAATATTGTGTACAATTATGAATATTCGATAACTTGATCAGGTTAAAATTGGCCCGCCTAGTCTCGCTGGTTTTGTTAACATTGTTTACTTTCTATGAAAAGTGTCAGTAGTTTATTGTTATAATATTTTAGGCTAAGGAAATTTTATTATCATTGTAATACTTTAAATTTGTTTTTTATTGAATTTTGGATTTATTGTGAAAAGTTATTTTCGGCTCATCCACTATGCAGAAGCAGGGTTACACAAGGCAACATCCTTGGTGTCGTTCTCTTTTCAGCATACACCGCACACATTCCTATCAATGCCGATACAGTAGTCCCCCTGCAGGCGGTACCGTTATTATTTTAAACCAGACCCACAGGCCTTCCGAAACCTCCAGTACCATCTCTTCAGTTTACCAGCTCCATTTAGGACTTTAAATTGGCAAAAAGCTTTAAGTGGAATCCACACTTTAAACTCAAAAGAATAGAAATGAACAGACAGTATAAAAGACTGACAGATCAAAACTCCCAGTGCAAAATTGCGACGAATTGAACTGTGGGGTTTAACCAAGCATTCCAACCTCTACAGAATCTAGTCACTTCAGTCCAAAATCCTTCCAGCTATTGCCAAAGCTACTTTGCATCCAACTGATCCACATAGACCTTCATAAAAACTTTGTCCTCGAAACCGCATGTTCTTAAAACTCCAGGCACTCATTCTATCCCTGTCCAACACCTTTCAACCCGAACCATTTCAAAAGGTCGGAGTTTAAAAGGTGGAAATGGCTCGAAGTCTGTGTAACCAGTAACTTGATGAAGATCAACATGATCCATGATTCTCGCTGGTTTTAGCATTGTTCAAATCACCTGACACTTCTGGGTTTGGCTGCGTTTTCTGATATAACAATCTTATTTAATAATACTTCAGGCTTAAAAAAGACCAAGTTTAAACGTTGTTTTTACCGTGTTGTCTATTTGGCTTGTTTAAAAGTGGACTAAAAGTCCGTTTTCCCCCGAGTGCTGTCAGCCTGGATTCCAAATTGGTAGAGGAGAGTCGCTTTATCACCTGTCGGACTCGATAGCATCCTCCATCAATCGTTTTGCCCGTTATTGCGTACGGTCGAATTTGTTTTTATTTGAAACCATTTCAAATCTGTACGGCTGTGTAGGACAGGCGTTTTCACTCTCCCCGACGTCCCGTTTCATCAGTTCCTCCAACGAGGTCGTGGTATCATTAGCAACAGAAATTACCCCGGTGTATTTTTACAAGAAGCGCCTTTTAATTGGCCAATCCTCGTTAAAAACCTCCCACCGAGGAGTTGTGTGTCTTGAGACGCTAATTTGTATAATTTAGAGTAGAAATCGGATAGCAGTTATACCCTTCTTCGTCCTCGCGAAGGATCCGGCCGAGTTTATTAGAATCCGCCAGGAGAAAAAGGCCGAGATTTTCCGAGGGAAAAGGAAGGCAGGCCAATTAAGGAAATGAAAATGGTCTGCTTTATTAGGTGTTAAACTTTTTCCTAGAACTAACTTTTCTTCATTACCACGCCGGAGTCTTGAATTCGTAAAGGCTTTCTGGTTGGTGGCTCCTTTGTATTACAATCTCCGATCCCTGAAACTCCTTCCTAGTAAATTTACAACTTTTGTGTAAGTCATTCTGTTTTCATTGTACTGAACCTTCGTTATTCAAGAATAGAAAGAATATTTGATCCTATCAGGGGAATATTGTGAAAAGAAACAAATATCTTTCAATAAAATTAGATTACTTGATTATTTTAACACTGAATACAGTTGTTGAAACTGGGATGCATTAATTAAAAACTTAAAGAATTGTATCAATACTTTTCATAAACGGCACTTTTTGTGGAGAATTTAAAAATGAAGCCAGGATCTTGGTATTTATTCTTCTTCTTGAACAACAAAAAAAATGTGAAGATTCATTTTTAAACCATTCGACGCCACTGTTTCATCCCACTTGAATTTTCCTTTTCTTGAGTAAACATATTTTTATTGTTATATTTATCGCGTTTTGCAGCATTTTGCCACAATTCCAAAACATATTTTTCCAAGGATGTTAAAAATTGTATTCGAAATTTTGAAATTTAGTACAACTTGATGTAATTACTGACGTCGACGAGATAATTCTGTCAGTTTGAAAAGGATCAGTTTGAACAAACAGTATTCGAAATATCACTTCCTAGTTTTTTTTTTGCCTTAGATCTTTGCATATTAGCCATGACGAATTCTTATGTATATATGTTGTTCAAATTGGGGGTTATCGGGAAAAAAGGGCCAGAGGCGACGGTGGGAATCGAACCCACGACCGCGGCGTGAGAGTCTCTCATGCTAACCACTCGGCTACCGCGGTCCCCCACTTCCTAGTTTAACTCCAAAATACAAGCATCCACAAGAAGAGGTGTATTTATAATTGAAGTTGATAGCTGAAGCTGTTAATTAGATTGCGAGTCTGTGATCACAAGTCTATTGTTATATGTCTGTCACTTCTTAGGGTCAACTGTTCCTCACTGAAGATGGCCCAAAGCAGAAACACTTTTGACAAGCATCAAAAATCCGCGAGAGACCCAGAGCTGGTTCAACATAACTGGTTAATCTATACATGGTCCGGCCTATTTCATTTTCGATACTGGATTTGAAATAAAGTTAAACGAGTCTGTTCAAATTATTAATTATTTCAAGTAGCGGCCATTGAAGTCATGACTTTTTACAATGCTATGTGACGATATGAGAAACCTTTATCATTCCCTGCATCTCCGTACAAAGTGAGGTGGAATTTTCTGGATTGAAGGAATTAAGTTCTGAACTTATCTCCGTTGATGGACCACAATGTCACATTGACCAACGATTTCGATGATGAGAAATGGCAATGTATACTCCTTCCAATTATTTATTCGTTTTATGTAAGGTTTTCGGTTGAGATGAAAAATTAGCGTCAGGAGCGGGATTCGAACCCACGACCTTCGGCTCAATACGCCACTTCTTTAACCACCTGAACTATCGTGACTTCGATCCCCTCGGACACCATCTCCTCATCTCAAACTACAACCGTTTGAATTTTATTTCTTTTTGCGATATTTTCAATAATTTTTTATCTCAACCGAAAACCTTAGATAAAAAATATAATTAATTGGAATAATAAATATGGTCAATTATAACCACTAAACAAATATGGATTAATTTAATAATTAAAAGAAGTAATAACTTCATGCTAATCATAAAGTTCGCGCGTTCAAAAGACAAATCCAGTTTTGGGTTGAATATGTCGACGAGTGTTTCCCGTCCACATTAGAAGTTTGGAAATGTCCTTTGAGCACTTCTCAACAGCTCGAGATACAATGCTGCAAGACCATGAATGGGTCGTTAAACCGTTTTCAGTTTCGACAAAGCCAGCCATTCTATCTTTAAGTGAATATGAATGTTCGATAGACATTAGTTCAGACTCTACCTCGAAATCTACTTTCGAGAACGAAACGTACCCCCTTTTTTCTCTACGGCTGGAAAACAAAATTTTTCAACCGCTCGTTGAAAAAGCAAAACCTGTTCTTTAGTTTGCCTGAACTTAGCTAGGCAAATCCGGATTTTCTATCTATACAGCCACTAAAACTAAAAACCGAAGCTGACTACAAGCTGAACCCGAAATTCGTCTTTATGTGTCAAAAATTGAACCCAACATATCCAAATTGTTCATGCTAAAACAACCTCACTCAACCCCATTAATTCATTAATAATTAATTTAATCCATATTTGTTTAGTGGTCATAATTGACAATATTAATTATTTCATTTAATTATTTCTTTTATCTAAGGTGTTTGGTTGAGACCAACTCCCATCTCGACCTACTTTTCGAATTTTTCCCTCTATTTGCCATTTTTCAAATGTCGTTTAATCAGGATTCGATTCTCAACTACTTATGAAATGGCCACGGGAAGCTGTTAGTGAAGTGATATTTCTTTACCTATTAAATATTAATCCATTTATGTTTAATGGTCTAATTGATGTAAGTTCTTGGTTGAGATGAAAAAGCTAATGTCATGAGCCGGATTCGAACTTACGACCTTCTGCTCAATACGCCGCTGCGCGTAACCTCTTGAGCTGTCGAGTCTTGGATCCCCTCGGAACCAACTCCTCATCTCAACCTACAAGTGAAACCGACTACTGAAAATATGGGAAGAACAGGGAAAATTCGAACGGGTGTAGCGGGGATCGAAGTCATGATAGCTCAAGTGACTAAAGCAGTGGGGGTATTGAGACTTAGGTCGTGGATTCGATCCCTCTCGTGACACTAATTTTTCATTCCAACCAAAAACCTTATATAAAACGAATAATTAATTGGATTAATAATTAATGTTCCAATTATTACTTTCGAATTTTGCTCGAGTTTTACATACCTATTGATTCTGTTCTGTCCAATTTGATTTTTGGGTTTCGGATATTGTAAATAAAATTAAGTAAGCAATGTAATGTTTTCGTAGTGATGTATTACATATTGTATTCAATTTTAAATACTCGAATGAGAGAGGTTTTTTTTTTTTTTTTTTTTTTTTTTTTTTTTTTTTTTTTTTTTTTTTTTTTTATGTGACATTGTTTTTGAAAAAAAGAAAACTACTTGTAGGTTTAGGGTTGGGGACAAGTCAGGCTAGGTTTCAGGTTAAGTTGGGATAAGGTTAGGGTTAGAATCTGGTTAGTTTAAGTTTAGATTCTAATAAGGTTAGGTTAGCCACAGTGAGGGTAAGGGTTAGAGACCAGTTTTTTAATTTTTTTATGAGGATTCGCAAGAACAGAGGTCATATCAACCCTCGGGGTGCCGGCGTTTTTGAAAAACGCCCATTTGTAAGTATGTCTGTTTTGAATGCAGGGCCGCTGGATTCGAACCCGGGACCTTTGCCTTACAATGGTGAGCGCCGTGTCAACGCCTAAACCGTTCCGGCCACCACGCCCCCATTAATTATTCTATTATACCAAAAATTATTTTATTTGAGAAAGCTGTAGTAAAATTCAAATAAGAAGAAATAGGTTTGTTAAACAAATTCAGGTCTGATGCTGTTTGTATGATTGAACACAACAAACTAGAAATATATCGTTTTTAAACCACTTTTCCGGCCGGTTTATCCTTTATGGTAGACAAATCCCTGACATGACAGGAAATTTTGAACGCTCGAATACATCTGAATAATATCCAGCTGGGGGTTCTTCGAGACAATGCAAAATGGTCGTTTTCCGGTTTTGGAAGATCTTCCGCGCCTGTTTTCAACCGTTCGAGCCGTTCCAGCGGGCGTAACAGATTGTTCAGGAGTTCCCCCTTTTCTGCATCGGCTCCCATGCAGCCAGGATCAGAATTAAATTTACATTCACAATCCAAGACGAGTGTGAGCAAAATAGAAGAATATAGTATTATCGCCAGATAGGATTCAAGACGTTTTGTGGAAAAGTCGGCCCCCTTTTGGCCCAAATAAAAGACTTTTTTCTTTTCAATTTTATCAACAACTTTCCACTTATTCCAAGTTCTCTAACGAACTGGTCTGGCCTAGAGCCAACATATTTCCGCAATTCTGTATTCTGTCTCCCTTTCATACAAAATGTTATGTTGCAAAGTGGAAAAATATGATAGCCAAATAAAAATATCATAAAACCTTACAATTAAACTATTATTCACTGGCAGGTGAAAATTTCCACTCAATTGAATGTTTTTCATTTTCTCGATAAAAGAAAATTCTGCTCTTAGTTTATCTTATTGTTTTTACAAATTAATATTTGTTTATGCTATGTTTTAAATTGGGAATGTCAATTAGAGGTAAACACACTTAATCCTTAATCCAAAACAAGGATAAAGGATTTTTCAATGGTTACTTTTCTACGGAATTTAAAATGTTTATTCAGTCTCATTTGAATTCTGAAGCAACAAACTTTTTAGTTTTCATCTTGGTTTTCTTAATTTCAATTTTTAAACTTAACAATGCCACTTAGTGCTGAGGATGTTTCGCGTGGTGTGTTGATGGATGTTCCAACCGGTATGCGGTTATTGCTTTCGGAGTCCGCTACGAAACTCTGCGAGACGCCGTTATACGTTTTCGAAAAACTGGGTTCTACCATAAAAGGCCGGGTTCTGGACGCTCTAGAATAACAGAACCGAAGGATGAACGTTTTTTGAGTTTGAGAAATTTGCGAAACCGGCACCTTACTGTTGTTCAAGTGATTTCTGAACGCACTGCTCGAAGAAGATTAAATCGGTATGGACTGATGGCTTTTCGCCCACTAAGAGGACCAGAATTGACCACAAAACACAGAGCTGCACGGCTCGCATTTGCTGGAGAACACAACGATTGGTCTTTGGACGATTGGTCTCCTGTACTCTCTACAGACGAGTGTAGACTTGCTCTACGATCTGCAGAACGGCGTGAAAGAGTGTGGAGAAGGCGAAATGAAAAGTACGAAGCTTGTAATTTTCCCAGATCCAACCTTTTCAACATAACTCAGTGATGGTGTGAGCGGGAATTTCAATGAAGAGTCGCACAGATTTGGTCGTTGTTCATGGAGGGTTGTTAACGGCACCTCGCTATGTGGATGAAATTTTAGAACATCATGCGTTGCCTATACTCCATGGAATCAGCGACAATTCTATTCTAAAGCACGATATGCCCGCCCACATGTCGCTCGCATTGTACAAACGTACCTTCAACAGCATAACATCAGGGTCTTACCTTGGCCAGCCCGTTTTCCAGACTTGAACCCCATAGAACATTTATGGGATAACCTCAAAACGATGAGTCAGGAAGTGATGGACATGCTCTTTTGAGGTTATCCCATAAATGTTCGAGGGATTTTCTAAAAAAACTCGCGAATAGTTTTAAATATTGCCAAAAAATAAACACCATTTTAATAGCCTGCTATATGAAAACAGAGTCCGAAGGGGTCGATAATGCATAAAACTGAACCCCACTGACCCAGAACCACCTGAGGACAATAGTGGGACCTTTTGTCCTTGAATTATTAATTTTTTTCGAAATTGGATTTATGCTTTGTGCATATTGCATAGCCTGACGGTACGGTCGATTAGGTGAACCGTTGTTTCGAACTCGTTTTCCATTCAGAATGGGAAAAGCCAATTGGGCCAACGGTGATCTTTCACGGTGTGGACGAAGTACCGCGATAACGGGAATTAAAGTACGCCTAGAAGTGGCAAAGTTGGCCGTTTTAGGAATACATAAAACACCTTACGATCTAACTTCGTCAAGCAAGCAAATAAAGAATACGTAAACTTGCAATATGATCAAACAAATAAATAATAACATTTTAATAATTGATTTTACTCAATATAAAACAAAATCATTTTAAAAAATATATTTATTTTTTCTATTGTTGTAGGCAAAAATTCATTGTGTATCAAACGTGTTCTGTTTTAACCGATACAAATTCAAGCTCGAAGAATTCAAAACAAATGCATGAAAAATTGCGGATATTAATTTTGAAATATTTCTAAATCATAAACCCGAAACGAAAAATAAATCATAAAGAAAAATATTTTAATGTTATTCCCATATATTTTACAGAACAATTCGTTATTTTTCCAATGAAAACATTTATACAATATCAGCAGATATTTTTCATTTTGTTAATACAAAAAATCGTTTAAACTGAAAATAAAAGGCGTTTTTTTTGTCAATTAAAAAATATTTCAAGATGTATGCTATCAATCCTGCCACTAATTGATTGACTCGAGTTTTCATCATATTTTTTCATTATATTAAACTATTATTTAATTAATTCCTGAATTATTGTGGCGGGATGATACCCGAGCTTCTGTTACTCTACATCCAGTAAGAGCATAAAAAAATAGATTTTGTGATTGATGTAAATTAACCCCATGTTTCAAATGGTATTAATAGAATACTGTATGCCTGAAATCATGTTGCTTTAGATCTCAAGGAAGCTCGTGTGATATAAAATAAAACTGAAAAAATCTATTGAAATGCCAGGAGTTTTTCTTTCATCCAAGCTCCTGTATAACAATGTATCAGACTAGCCGTGGAACCAAGAGGAGCTCATATACATTAATTCGTATAACCTAATTTCATCCAAGCCCAAATAAAGGGTAAAATCTATTGAATTACCAGGAGGTTTTCTTTCATCCAAGCTCCTGTATCACAATGTATATTCCTAATTGTTGAACCAAGAGGAGCTCATATACATTAATTCGTATAACCTGATTTTATCCAAGCCCCAATAAAACTTAAAAATCTGTTGAAATGCCAGGAGTTTTTCTTTCATCCAAGCTCCTGTATAACAACGTATCATCCTAGCCGTTGAACCAAGAGGAGCTCATATACATTAATTCGTATTACCTGATTTTATCCAAGCCCAAATAAAGGGTAAAATCTATTGAATTACCAGGAGGTTTTCTTTCATCCAAGCTCCTGTATAACAACTATCATCCTAGCTGTTGAACCAAGAGGAGCTCATATACATTGATTCGTAAAACCTGGTTTTATTCAAGCACCAATAAAACTTAAAAATCTGTTGAAATGCCAGGAGTTTTTCTTTCGTCCAAGCCCCTGTATAACAATGTATAACCTAACTGTTGAACCTAGAGGTGCGCATATACATTAATTCGTATAACCTGTTTTCATCTTCTGCTGTTTAAGTTTCTGTTATAAGTATTATTGGAACCAAATGATGTTTATTCGTGACCTCCTGTCATCTTTTGGTTTTATAGAAGATTAAATAAAATCAAAACTACAAAAATACCATTGTAAGCGACAATTATTAAATCAAATTTAATTACAGTTTGTTTATATAATCGTGAAGTCATGTCTTTTGGATCATGGCATTAGGTCATATTAGGCATTGGATGGCAAATTTGTCGTTTTTAGCTCCTGCTACTCTACTTTTTATTACAGCTTGGATTAAATCTAGAAAATATTGTCTGAACAGCTTTATTAGATTATAAAGATTTTTAAAAACTTAATCTTAATGTGGGAGAACCAAATATAATGTTTTTAAAACCCCTAAACGTCCAATTAGTTTGGCTAATAGGTGCGGACCGCGGTCGATACTGCGCAGGTGATTTAAACAATACAACCCATTAACCACAGTGACATATTTGATGTTGGGTATTAATCAGACTTTGAGGATATATAGCAGGAAACCGCTGTGCCAAGTTGTCGCCCGAGTTCGAATCGTTTCCTCCCATTGTCTTTAAGTTTGGCTAACTTGGTGACAAATACGTCAGCTGGATGGAAAAAACAAATTAACCGGCCTGAAAATCAACACAAGAACAGCTAACCGTCAATAATAACTTAATTAAAAACCAGGTATACGACTTAAAGTAACAGGAACACAGATATAAACCACTGGCCATCAATAATATTTAAAACAACAATAGCTAAGTGAAATTAATTAAGCTCCTATATGATTAAGCATGGATGAAATCAGGTTTAAGAATTAATGTAAATAACGCATTCTTTTCTGTTTTTTCGCTATTGGAAAGATTATTTCATCCAAAATCCTATAACATTTTAAATAACAGGAGCTTAGGTATTCTTGGCGTTCTTCCATGCAATAACATTGGACCTACCAGGTGGTTATTTACTCAAGTTCATAGGATTAAAAGTAACTAGAGCTTATTTACATATTTCTGAATCCAAATAGCTATTGAAGCAGAAAGTAGCTCATATACATTAATCTGTAAAATTTGATTTTATCCAAACTCCATTAAGAGGAAACTCAGGACGACAGCTCTGCACCTAATATCTGAAGCATTATTCTGGTTTGGTATTACCTTATTTCATCTATGATCTATTAGATTTGAAGTAACAGGAAAGGTGGAGTTCAATCAATTGAAGGATTAAAATTAATTAATATAACCTCAGTTCATCCAAGATTTTATAACTTAAATCATACACGAGCTTGAATGAAATAGGTTTTAAGAATTAATTTAAACGAGCTTTTGTGCTTTGAATGTTATTGGATGGCCAATGGTATCAACACGAGCTCCTGGTACATTACAAGCTTTATCGTTGATCTTAACTCATCATAATTATTTTTAGCTATTTTAATTGTGAAGCCGGGTTTAAAAAAAATAGTATAAAAAGCATACAAATTTCAATGTAGGCCCTGTGAAATTTATTTTTATTGGTTTTTCGTCATGAACGAGCGATGTTGTAATTCATCCCGTGTCAAATAAGACCACGTAGAGAGATAGTGAGATAAGGGACAGGTAGGCGGTCACACCGACCCTCTTTTATCGCCACACGGGGCGTTTTTTTCCCTAAAACTCTGCTACAGATTTTCTTATCTGGGCCGACACTTCCGAAGGATTACCCATCAAAGGACCCGCGCCCTTACGAAGTTTCAGAGTCCGTCTACCCAAAAATTATTCGAAGTTTACGTCTGATTTGTAGGTAATATAACGCCTAGGTAATATAGCCATTTTATATGAAATTCGGTTGTTATTCACAGCAGTTTTTACATTATTTATTGTAGAAAATTGTATATTTAAATCATTTTATATACGTTGTGGAGTTAAAAGGTCTGAATTCAGTTGAGGTTGAAAGGTTTGGTTGAACTTTATATGCCATAAGTTCATAAAGTTTTTAGAACAATGGTATAGATGAGTCCTTTGCTTTTTCAAGCAGATGTTTAATTAGCCGTTTTATTTCTGCCCTTTTAATTATTGTATTTTTGTTCCAGGTGAGCCGTTTTTTAAAAACACAACCCAAGGTAACAGACAATCGGAAGAGAACTAAAATTGTAATTGTAGGGAGATTGATGTGCTGGAAGGTAAAATTTGCGCTTTACTATTTAGAGGTGTTACGTTTCGGTGAGCTATGACGAAATCGCTATCTGATGATATGATCATATCAGCATATGGGAGAATCTTAATGTCAGGCCGGTCCCAAAATGCTACCCCGTGGAACTCCTGGGTCGACTCAGGATCCAACCCGTAATATAACGTGTCTATCAGAGGTATTAGAAAGTGTTTAAAGGGCGGATGCTCGTCAACTTTCAGGGTGAGCTCTGAGAAAAAGCCTGCTCCAGATCGAGAAAGACCACGAGCCACATTCCTTTTCGAGAGGATATGCTATATCCATAACTCAATGACTGTTGTAAATTAGAATTGTATCCCTGAATCCAAAATAATGGTCCGGGCTAATATTAAAACATTCAAGGATGGAATGGATTTATTTGAAGAGAGGTTTTCCAAGATAAATCCTAAAAATTGATAATAATACCATAAAACACGGCATTTCTTTATAAGTTCGTTTTGCCTAATGTACTGGACTTTAGAAAACAACTGAAATGTACTAATAGATTATAATAAAACCGATAGAACAGGATAAATTTAGAAGGTTATGTTTATATTACAAGTTTTCTCAAAATTGACTCAACCACACATAAATAAAAATCAGTTTAGGAAATATATATATATATATATATATATAGAGAGAGAGAGAGAGAGAGAGAGAGAGAGAGAGAGAGAGGAAAGTTCACAACGTCCAGAAACTAGGTTAAAAAATGATTTATGTTATATATTTATCTAACATAGACACCAACCACCAGGCGAAAGACAGCTTAGCCAAAAATGACAAAAATTAAGTATATTATTGTGGTAAAAATTAGCTGTAAAAAATATATTCAGAAAAGTACACACCTTCAAGTATTTAATATTAATTTTACCATTGAAACCTTATTAAAGCAAGATTTAATATGTTATTAACATTCACATCCATAAAGTGAAACTCTATACTAAACTTAGCTGAACAGAAATTAAAAGTTAGTATTTAAAAAAAAATCCCAATATTTTGCAAAAGAAAAAATTTACTACAGAAACTATGTAAAACAATTATAATGGAAACTGTAACTAACTCATACGTGAACGAATCTTGATTGAAATGAAAAATGAATGATTTTGAATTAAATTTTTGAATTCTGCCAACCCAGATCTATCTCATATAATTTAAGTAGTGTTTTTTACGTGTGTGGTGATTAGTGACCGTTAGTCGATGATTATTCAGAAATCGTGAGATGCGGTCTGGTGTGATGTATGTTTCAGAAAAACATTTTCATTATCGTGCCAATGTTTCGATCTTTATTGAGGTCATCTTCAGGGCTCAAGTGTTTGTTTTCTGCGGAAGTGAGCCATTCTTGCGTGTCGTGTTGAGAGTGCCCATTTTTGGTTTTGGTGTATGTTTGTTGAGATATGTCGTGTTGATTTGTAGTGAGGTGTTGTAAGTGATTTGTTATTGTGTTATGTCTTTTTCTTCCTCTGTTTTTGTGGACGTTTGGATTGCATAGTCTACATCAGTAATTAATTTATCTGTTGGAAAATCTGTTTTGTTGTAAGGAATGTAATGTTTGGGACCAAGTGATAGGAAATTCTGGATTTCTGGAGGAATGTTAGTTTTTGTTAGGTAGAGGGCACTCTCAACACGACACGCAAGAATGGCACACTTACGCAGAAAACAAACACTTTGAGCCCTGAAGATGATCTCAAAAAGATCGAAACGTTAGCATGATAATGAAAATGTTTTTCTGAAACCTACATCACACCAGACCGCATCTCACGATTTCTGTATAAATATTTGTTACATTTTGGCGTCTCATTCTACGGTGTCTCATCCGCACTAATTCCCTTAATATTGACATAGTCAGTGATAAGAGTTTTTTTAAATTATGACAAGGCAAGAAATAATATTCTTCTAGTAGGCCAATATCCTCCAAATAAAATTTATTATGATTTTATGTCTCATTTTATAGCTTTTTCTGGTGATTAGTGGTGCCTATCTGATGACGAAAATACTGAACTTCCACAAAGTCAGATAGGATTTTTGATTATTACAAGGCAATACACAACATACACATACAAGAGGCAACACCTCATTTCCTTCCAAACATAGCCAACATATTTTACAATAGTTTTAGATGCTTTTGCTACATTAAAAAGTTTGTTACCTTCCTTTTCACAACTTTTAAGTTTACAGTTTGTGATTACGTTCACACAAGATAGAGAATTGAGTTACTACTTTTCCCTAAATTCTTATTATTGCTACTATTATTTCTATTTTTTATTATGTGATTTAGTTAAACTTATTTCACTTTATGTTAACGTCAAACCTTCATTAATTAAAGTGCTAGAAAAATTTAATAAAATTTGTGACCTTCGATTTATTCTTCGAGGATTCTAGCCCCAGAATAAAGGTTTTGCAGTTTATTTTTGCATCGCTCACTACCTATCTTTTTCATCCCTTCAGCCTCTTTACTCTCTGTCTCTCTCTCTTTCTTCTCACTCCCTCATTCTCTCTCCTTCTCTCTTTCCTTTCACACACACACACTCTCTCTCTCTCTCTTTCTCTCCCTTCTCTTTTGTATTTTGGATTTGTTTACTTTTTCTTTCATACTATTACTTCATACAACCTTTCTAATTGCTTTTCCATTGTTCAGTTTTAAGCAGTCATTTCCTCCCGTTCTCTCTCATTCTTTCTCTCTCACACACTCTCACCCTCTCTCACTCTATCTATCTAACTACCTCTTCCACTCACTCTCTCACACACTCTCACTCCCCCCTCTCTGTCTCTCTCGTCCTCTCTCTTCCAATATACAAAAATTATATTATTTTAATCAAATCAATAATTACACTATTAATCTAAATGCTGTAGAGAGACACCAGGCCTCTTATCAGTAATGCTTCCTAAGGCTTATTTTCTTAATTTCTCGCTAAACGGCATTTCTCCTTTTCTCCTTCGTCCTGTTCTTTCTCCAGCCGGCCGGTTCATTTAAAAAAAAATACGTATAAATAGTCGGTTGTAAGTCAACGGATAATCGTTGACCGTAATTCTTACCGGATCAAACATAAGAGCGACAGGGTGTGAAATAGTGAGATAGAAGAAGGCAGGTAGACGGTCTCACCCGGCCTTATCGCATTCTTAGGCCTTCTTTCAGTTTTAATCTGTTGTTCTTTTTTTGTAATCTTTAACCACACTTCCGCAGGATTAGTCGTTGTAGGCGTTTATTTTATTATAAATTCCTCGAAAACACTTATATAAAAGGGTATAATTAAAATAACTGTTGAGTTTAAAAATGTTTTATACATAAAAGTGAAATGTTTATAATAGAATATTATATTTACGCATTACATATGTGAATATACAAGTTATGTCCCTTTATATATATTATAGTACTTTATCGCTGCAAAAACATCTACAGTATCTTTTGTACAGCACAATAATTTAATAATAAATATTAATGTTTATTGGTCAAATTGACCAAATTACTTACTTCAATTAATTATTCTTTTTACGTGAGGTCTTAGTTGATGTGACAAAGCTAGTGTCACGAGCAGGATTCGAACCCACGATCTTCGGCTCAATACACTGCTGTAATCACTTGAGCTATCGTGACTTCGATCTCGGACACCAACTCTCCACTTGAACCAAGACCTTACATAAAAAGAGTAATTAATTGAAATAAGCAATTTGTTCGATTAGACCATTAAAAATAAAACGATTGCTATGTAATAAGCTAAGAATTATCACTTCACTAACAGCTCCCCGTGGCCACTTCATAAGTCGCTGAGAATCCAATTCCAATTACCAGACATTTGAAAATGGCAAAAATAGGGAAAATTCGAAAGGTTGTTGATTGAGATGGGGTGTTGGTGTCCGAGTGGACCCAAGTCACAATAGCTCAAATGGTTAGAGCAGCGGCGGATTGAGCCGAAGGTCGTGGGTTCGAATCCCCCTCGTGACGTTGACTTTTCCATCTCAACCGAGACATTGGGCGTTTTAACAGCTAAGTTCATTTCGCGCTCTAACATTTGAACCTTCTATCGTAGGTTAGCTATATCCCTTCTGAGTGCTAGCTCTGATTCCAAATATTACATTCTATACATCCTAGGAACATTATATCCTACTGCCATCCAAAGTTTCAATTTATCCTTTTAAAATACCTAATTTGGAAGGCCAAATGTGTATAAAACACCATATTTTAAAATATAAAATTTATTCCTGTTCTTTAATTAGAATTTCGAATTTTTCCCCCATAATTTAAACAATTTCCCATAGGATCGTATGATCAATAATAATAATAATGGAATCAGAATTGCAACAGACTCAGCATGAATATAGTCTGATCTACATTTATTTATTTATTTTATTATTTTTTGGAGGGAGCTCTTTCCTTATTTAAATTGCGATTTTGGGCATTTATTATCGTTTAATACCCCGCAATTTTCTTTTATTTCATGTTTCCGCTCCGGCAAGTTATTATTATTATTGTTAATTTGTTAATTAATTAATTAATTATATGATACAATATAAGTTTGTTTTGGCAAAATTTTGATGTAATTTAATGTGTAAAAATGTAATTTAAATGCTCAGACAGTCAATCAATACAATCATCAATATTGAATGAGGAGTTGCAGTAAAATGACACTATAACCTAAACTAGGCCGATAATCTTTATTCACGACCGGTAGACGGCCCCGCAGAGAACCTGAGCAGGAGACCTCGTCCTCACCCGATTGAGGATTGGCCATAGGCGATTGACACACCGCGCAGTGCTCCTTATGCAGGGAAAGGTTGCTCGATGCACCAGATAATAGAGGCGTGTCATGTCTTGGCTCCATACAGAGAGCGTATAGGCAAGCCGCCGGATTTAAGAAAGAAAGAAACCCACAAATATGTTGCAATAATGAATTCGTCCTTCTTACATATTTTTAAACGAAAATTGCAATTCCTCCACTTGGTCTTCCGAAGGATTTTATTTTACGTGCTACTCTATATGTACAAAAATATTGATCTAAAACAGTCGGGCAATTCTTCGTTTTTTAGAACTCAGTGTCTACCATGCAAAAGACATAACTTTTTTCAAAGTGTCAAATATTCTATTATGAAAATCTGAATTTAATAAATTTAAAAACCCTGAAATATGCCAAAATGATATATATAGACATGATTTGCTCTCTTTTCTAACACTTGTACCTGCAACCTTATTAAGACTATTCTTCGTTTGGGACATAAAGGCCCGCGTACCGGCCTTCTCAGAGGAACGTAGTCCATATTTTTCTTAAAATAGCAACTCAAAGGTAGGAATATTCCAGGGGTCCTGGTATTCTTCTTTCCTTCATCGATACAAAAAGTTCTCGTTTTCCAGGAGTGCCATACTGCCGGTTGTCGTTGGCGACTCTTGAGACTACCGGCTGAGATCCAGTGGGTTGATGTTCGAGTCTAACTTCTTGCCCACAGGGATAAAAAATTCCCTTATAAAGGAAGCACTAAAATAATCTTCTTTTTTGAAATCTTACCTAGTTTATAAAATGCTTTATTAGGAAAAAATGAGAAATGCTATTTGTTTATTCCTAAAGATTCGTAAATGTTGGAAACTTTACCTTTACTCTGCTGTGAAGAGAAACGAAAATAGAACAAAGGCAGGGAACGTGTGGTTGGAACAGATAATCGGTCAGCCAAGTTATTAAACTGTTATCTTTTTGTATATTTCATTTTTTTAATTAAAAGAATTTATTGATAGTAACAAAGAACGAAAGATAGGCTAATCGGACAGGTGGAATAATTGAAAATGGTTCCATACCAGCTGGGTTTGTCATCGGTTAGGTCGCTGTTTGCTTTGACGATGTATCCACTACTTGAAATTGCTTTTGCGCTTAAACAGAAAACACGACACCCTATTATTTCTAGCTTGACAGAAGATCGTAAATTACCGTCAAACCGGGTACCAGGAGTGAGATTCCCAGACGATTTGACGCCAACATTTACATAGAGTGAACCAAGCGGTTTAATGTGTGTTTAATTTCATTTTGCACCGACACATTTCGGCGGATTTTAAATTTACATTTATAATTCGTGTTAGAAGAAAGTTTCGTCGAACGTGTCGAGAAAGCATCGTAAGTAAGAAGGGCCCGGTTTAAAACTCATGTTCCCGAGGGAAATCATACGAAAAGATCATGTCTCACAGTTGCTTGAGATTCACCTACAAAGATGAAAATAATGCTGTGAAATGTATCTTATATCAGTAAAAGTATGTCAGCTGAGAGGGTGTAAGAAGGCGCCATTTCTTGTCAAACGGTTTTCCTGCATCAAGGAAAAGATTTTTTTGAAACGTCAAATCACAAATTTTCAACTTCGATGCTGTTCGCGATCGGATTGTTAAGAAAAGTTTCCAGTAAAGTTTCACGTTAGATTGGAAAACAGATCCGGCTTTTTCAACGGTGTGTAACACGTCCCGGACAAATAACCTCGGCCGGAAAACAGCGAGCCCGGGAAATTTATTTTCCCCATGGGCGATTTGATTATTCTATTTACTTGCGGGCTTTCCTTTCTTTAAAGGATTCGTTACTGGAAAAATAAATCGGAGTTCTTTTTATATTCCACATGCGAAATTTATTGTACTTCTGGCTATTCAAATTATTTAATAGCCTATGGATTCTTTTCAAACTAGAATTTAGGCATACTACGAAACAGAAAGTTGGTTACGTATATTTTTATCTATTATGTCCGATAGATAGATAGATATTTGCAACACTTGTACCAGTTTTGTTTCATTCCCGGAAGATAGCCAGGAAGCACTTAGGGATCCCTACCCTATAGCGAGACGAAGGCAAAGACTGTTTGGAACTTCATGGAGGCCCTGACGTGACTCTAATGACCTTACCCCTGGTATGGGTCCTTTGACATTTTGGGTATAAAGGCAACGAAAAAGTTGACATGTTTGCCAAAAAGGGGGCCTCTCTGGGTCCTGAACCCTACTGCGGCTTAGCAGCCTGTCACAAAAGAGGATGGAGGATTTTAAAATGTATCCTTAATAAGTGCAAAAGCTGTGGAATAATACCACATGTATGAGGCACGCGAAGAGATTCATAGAAGAATCATCCGCAAAACTTACAAAAGAAGGAAGGCAACCGCAATCGAACCAGGATTCTGGTTGGACTCCTGACAGGGCACTGGGCACTGGCATTTAAGAAGGCACATGCACCAGATAGGGGTACAGACAGAAGAAACACTGTACAGATACTGCCAGCTTTATGCAACTAAGCTTAATTAATAACCTGAAGCTGGCTAGTGAGTTATAAATTACAGGGGAGCACAATAAATCTATTCAGGTCGAGGTGCAGTAGGCCTTGTGGCCACTTCTTCTTTCCCTTTCCCTATCCGTATCCGTTTCGTTGGTATTTTACATTTCCAAACATCCTCCCACCAGTGGGCTGGGATGAATTTCACAAAGAAGGATCTTCTATCAATAAACAAATTTATAAAATAGAGGTAAATTAATTGAATAAACCCTGCAAAGCAATTCATTTCCGATCATTCTGGTCTGCCTATCCACGCTGTTCAGGTCTTGTTTTGGATTTCGCCATATTCAGTGGTGGATTTATGCAGCAGCAATTCGAAAGGTTGAGGTTAAAAGAAGTCAGCCTCTTTAAAACCTTACGTACAGCGACGATTATTGCTCTATCATGCCATCTTCTTCATTATGTAGAACTCTTCGTTAAGCTTTTTATCAGATATCGAAATGTGTAAAGGTCTCCCATGAGTATCCTTCAGGCCTGGGCTTTTCTTATCCCAGGAGTAGGAATTTCAACCTGCATAGGCCTTCGTACCACATTTATGTTTCCCATTGCGGGTCGCAATGCCATTAGACAATGAGGTTCTTTAACGTGCGCACCTGGCACATAGGCCGTATCACAGGTATAGATCCTCAAGTTAGGAGAGACTGACCTGCGCTCACGGTAGACAGTTTGAACACCGTGGGGTTCGGTATAGAAGCTACCACATCCACAGACTAATCGTACAGATATGCCGACTTCTCCCGTTTGCCTCTTCCGAAGAGGTGGGTCAACATTGATTGTGCACTTAACCGTGTGTCACGCGTAAAATGATACCCGAAAGGGATGATATGCGTCAGCCGGTCTCCCAACGCGCTCCCTAGATAGAGACGACAACTCTAACTCCCTGAGAGTAGGGGCCTCGCCGGGAAACTTCCGGATCGGCTCCGGCCGCGGTTTCGTTTAAAGTGGAATTTCTAACCAGCCCCTCTAAGCACTCGCCAGGAGCCTCACCACTAAGCCACTACGAGCTGGACTGGAATTGGAACAATTTTTCGCTGCCCCGTAGTTCAGATGGTTATGCCCCCTCCCCCGTCTATGCAGACAGGATCTGGTACCCTAACCTCGTGTGTCTTCGTACCAAAAGACATGTTTTCCTGTCTCTCCTTCCTTCTCCTGGCGTATCTACACAGGCTTGTTTCTGCCGATCTGAAATACATATACCGCTGGAGTCTACAGTGTCCAATCAGCAGTCCTACTATCCTTATAGTCCTAACATGTTCAAGGTTTAGTAGTTGCTATGATCCTTTAATGAACTTTTTCTTATGCCTCAGAAGGTTATTCAACCTAGGATTTATTTTTAACCCATTGTCTGATGAAGTTACGTTTTTTCAATTTGATATGTCGTAACAGAGCAGCAGATAGATGGTAGACCTTTCCTCGTGATCAATCTGCCCTGTGTACCCTGGGTTCCGAAAAGAGGTAATTTTGTTTTTGTTCTTATTGTATGACAGGGACTTGATGCAATCCCAAACGGCTTTGGACTTTACTACCGTCCAAACCTTTAGTGCTGTCTGCTGTCCTACTAGATGACATTCTTTTCTATGTAATGCCTGGCCTTTTGATCTCCTTGGGACGGTGTTCAAGCCACAGTCAGCTTGAAAGACAGCTGCATTACTCAAGACTTATAGAATTTGGAGAATAACAACCAACCACCGAAAATCAAATTAGTGAAAATAAGCAAATCAGGTTCTTCAAAAATAGAAAAAATTCACTTAACATGTAAATAACTAATTGTATTGAGGTCAGATCATTGAATTATCCTGGGCTGCCAATCTTTACTGTTTTCGTCCCGCCATCATCAGTTGTGAGTTTAGTAAAAAAATGTTTTATAAAAATGACACAAATCAGCAAATTGTCGTATAGCATCTTCCTTCATCTTGGGAATGGGTGAAGACGAGATCATTCACATCATATATAGAACATTTTAACTTAATGATTTCAGATAACGATTAGGCGAGTAAAATTTCATTTTTCCGTTCCGAAAATGAAATCTCACAATTTAGCTCCATGAAATAATAATACATGGACATAACATGTGTATTTTTTGCCACGTTTAGTTCGATTTTAAACAGCTAGAAGGTAGAGAGTAAATAGGTAAAAGAGTAAAATAAACAATGAGTTTGTTCAAGCCAAAAGCTAGCATTGCGTCGAGCTATTGGGTTGTCCGGAAAATAATGCAGGATTTTAAGTTTTCATTAAAAAAAATCTATATAAAATATTCTGTTTACGTTTACAGGATTACTCATTTGTATGAATGTCAACACTTATTAATCCTCTTCCAAATGATATTGTTTGTTTACTTCTGTAGCATTCCGCTACTTGGAAATAATTCAGTCATCCTTATAATGTCAAAGCGAGAATTTCGTACGATTTTCTTTTACGAGTTTAAACTCGGCCGAAGCGGAGCCCAAACGGCTAGAAACATTAACCAAGTCTGGGGCGAGGGTTGTGTTAATGAGTGCACTGTGCAAAGGTGGTTTAAAAAATTTCGGGAGGGAGATTTCAGCCTTGAAGATGAAGAAGGTCGTGGAAGGCCTTCCTCTCTTAATGATGATGTTCTGCGATCAGTGGTGGAAGAAAACCCCAAAACAACTGTTCGAGAACTTGCAGAGCAACTCAAAGTCAGTAAAACGACCGTCGCTGACCACCTCAAGGCGATTGGAAAAGTGAAAAAACTCGAAAATTGGGTTCCACACTCATTAAACGATCGCCAAAAAAATCAGCGCTTTGATGTTTGTGCATCACTTCTTTGTCGAAACAAAAATGACCCATTTCTGGCCAGAATTGTTACATGTGACGAAAAGTGGATTCTCTACGATAACACTAGACGTTCTGGACAGTGGCTCGACAAAGGAGAAGCTCCAATACATTTTCCAAAGCCCCCAACTCATCAAAAAAAGGTAATGGTTACGGTATGGTGGGCTTCATTTGGTTTAATACACTACAGCTTCTTAAATCCTGGCGAAACCATCAATGCTGAATCATACTGTAACCAAATTAATACCATGCATCAGAAATTGGCAGTAATGAAGCCCTCTTTGGTCAATCGGAAAGGGCCCATTTTGTTGCATGACAACGCTCGACCACATGTGTCACGTGTAACGTCACAAAAATTATTGGAGCTTGGCTATGAAACTTTGCCTCACCCACCCTACTCTCCGGACCTCTCGCCTACTGACTACCATTTTTTTAGACACCTGGACCACTACTTACAACACATAATATTCAAAAATCAAACGGAACTGGAAAATGCATTTATTGACTTTATCAATTCTAAAAATTCTGAATTCTACTCAGACGGAATTAATAAGTTACCAACACGTTGGGAGAAATGTATTGAGAGTATGGGAAATTATTTTGATTAAAGAACATTGCTTTAAAGTAACTAGTTTCTTTTTTTTTGTTTACTACCAAAATCCTGCATTATTTTCCGGACAACCCAATAGTTATTTTGAAAAAACGTTGCAGATTATTGAAAATAATTTTTGTAAATATAATATTTGAAAGGGTATCATAAATGATATTATGAAATTATGTTTTAAGAAAACAAAACAATGTGACCCAATATCAGATGACTTGTTACTTGTAAAAGTTTTGTTTTGCAGGATGTATGTTTATTTAAGATCGAGGCTTAGTGCATAAATCATGTACTTCATTTCAACGAGCGTCAGAAATGTTTTTCCGGACGGACGGCCGTTGTAAAAATTCATTCATATCTGAACGATTTCGTCATCTCCGTATATTGCTCTCCAATTATTTATCGAATCCATGAAAATGGCGTAAATCACCCCGTTGGCGAACAGAGGAGTGCCCGGCATTATCGAAAGAGAACCAGCCGGTATTTTCCCTCCGAAACCCGATAAAAAACGTTCAAAGACAGGCTGGCACTGTGTAAAGGACATTTTCACAGCCATAGTTGTGTAATTGAGCACCAAATCGTCGTCCACATCACTCTTTCTGATGGTCCATACAGTCCCGGTCAACTCATCCGGCAAGATGATCGCACTTACGTCGTTATCGATTAGATTATTTTCATAGTTGATACGGCATCTTTTCTGTCTGATAACGTTCACCGGGTTGTATTTCTCTTTTGCGAAAGGCTTGGAGACGAGCAGTTCATCTGTTCGAAAAGGGGGAAAATTATATATCATGGAGTTCGTCACACACATACACGTCGTTACCACCTTTGTGGGCGTCGTGTACGTCCCCAGACAACGCAGTTTCTCTGAAAGTTTCAGATATATGAAAACGACAATAGATAAATCCTCCGGTGTTGAAGGAGTCGAAGAAGCTACGACTAAGAACAAAGTAAAAATGATTATATATCGATTTTTCATAATTTTACTATTGATTAATTTGTAACATATGGGTTTAAGGCTTATTAAACGAAAAAGAAATTGAGGGATTGCTCCTTTAAATAAAGCCACTTTTCACTGAAATCGTACTTAGGAGAAAGGACGTTCTCAGTCAAAGTTTCTCTCAGTCAGAATATAAAAGCAGGGAAGCGTAGAAATGATTTGAGATGGGGTGAGTATGAAAATTCGCTTTTTCGAAAATGGAGTTCTACTCACAGAAGCTTTAACTTAAAAGGGAAGAGTTCTTGGGGCCCTTATTGTTTCCATCGAACCCCAAAACTATAGTTTTCCCGTCAAATTAACCTTTTTTCTCTTCATATTAACTTTTTTATCTTCAAATTAACAGTTTTTAACTTAAAATTAAGTTTGAAGTAAAAGTTTAATTAAGTTAATTAAGAAGGTCGTGGGTTCGAATCCCCCTAGTGACACTAATTATTCTTTTTATCTATGGTTTTTGGTTGGAATGAAAAATTAGAGTCACGACACCAACTCTCCATTTCAACCTACAACCGTTCTTCCCATATTTTCAGTAGTCGGTTTCACTTGTAGGTTCAAATGAGGAGTTGGTGTCCGAGGGATCCAAGACACGATATGTTACAGAGGTTACAGCGCAGCGGCGTATTGAGCCGAAGGTCGTGGGTTCCAAACCCGCTCGTGACATTAGCTTTTTCATCTCAACCAAGACCTTACAAAAAAGAATAATTAATTGAAAGAAGTAATTTGGTCAATTGGACCACTACATATAAATGGACTAGCAGTACTCTCCCTTATCGTCTCTTGAGGAAAATAAGTGGTTAGTAACTTAATCAGTGGACTTTTAAGAAAATAAAACTCGTTAAGTTCGTCCATTTTGTTGGGAGGCAGAAACGTACCATCGCGAAAATGTGCAAATGTATCCATCTTGTTCTGGCGAAGTACGTACTGGTCAGAACTCGCATCCACTGTAACCTTAGGATACGGTTACTATGGATGCGAATTCAGATGAAATTTTTTCTGATGAGTTCGTCCGAGAACAAACCAATACTTGTTTTACAATGAGAGCGTTTACTTTGTCAGCGAAGTGCATGTCAGAACACGCACGATGTCGTCTGAACCATTCGGGCGTTCAAACCAGTTTGATTTTTTCTTGCGTTCCGACATTCAATTTAGACAGTTTTGGTATTTCACCATGGATATAAATAAACTGATTAGACTTGTTTTTGACAATCGATGTTTGTGGGACATGAATGTCAAAAATATCACAACAGAGATATTTCTAGGCCAAAATGGGAATCAACATTAGCAATAAGCCGTATTTGGTTAATGGTCATAATTGACCATATGAATTATTGTAATGAATAATTCTTTTTTTTAAGGTCTTTGGTTGAGACGAAACATTATTGTCACGAGCAGGATTCGAACTCACGATCTTCGACTCAATACGCCGCTGCTCCAACCACTTGAGGCTATCGTGGCTTCGATCCCCTCGGAACCAACTCATCTCAACCTACAACCGTTCGAATTTTCTCTCTTTTTTCCATTTTTCAAATTTCATCTTAATTAATATGGTAAATTATGACCGCTAAACATACATGGATAAATATGCATTTTTTTAAGGGATCGAATTTCAAAAAATCCTTTCTTAGCGGATAGCCATGTCATTATAAAAATGCACTGTTGAAATTTCAGCACTTCAGACCCAGTGGTTGGCCTGTTTGTTGTATTTCAGTCAGCCACAGAACTGTTTTATATATACACACTAACACGTTAAGTAACTCCTTCCTTTCACGCTAATAAATTACATCCATTCCGATAAATCAACATAAACATAACAACCCTATACAAACATAAAAGGCTGGTCACATTCGCACCCCCAGAGTATTCGGTATCCCTCGGGGCCCAGGGTTAAACAACCCCATAAACTCAACTCGCGTAAAATCTGAGAAATTATTTTATTATTATGATAAATTTGGGTGAGATTTTTTCTATTACGTAGTAATTCGATGACAGCATTGAATTAGTATGATAATTCCTTAATTTATTAAATAGTTAACATAAATTTATACAGTTTTTCGGGAATGAAACAGTATAAAAAAAGGTTTGTTTCAGAATAAAAACATATTGAGAAATTAATTGAGATTTTTAGTTGAGATAAAAAAGTCAACAAGGCAAACAGCACCAAGGATGTTGCTTTGTGTAACCCTGCTTCTGCATAGTGGATGAGCCGAAAATAACTTTTCACAATAAATTCACTAATTTCGTGGTCCGCTTGACCAATTAATATATTACAATTAATTAAGGTTTTTAGTTGAGATAAAAAAGCTAGTGTCACGAGTGGGATTCGAACCCACGACCTTTGTCCAAATACGCCGCTATTGTACGACTTGAGCTATCGTGACTTCGACCACTCGGCCACCAACTTCCCACTTCAACCTAACTAGCATTTTGCTGTTCTTATGTTACTTCTTGAAATTACGTTTTGTTATTTTATTCTTATTATTCTTTCAAATATTTTGGAAATGGCGTAAAATTGAATAAATAAATAAATAATGTTATTGCAAGAATAACATATGAATAATAATATGATGACTGATATTTCAAGTTAGTTAACTAAAACAGTTCTGACTGTTTGTGCGGGTTTGCGTCGGCGACCCTACTTCTACCTGAGTACGGTTTTGATTTGGCGTAAATTCCTCTTTAAGATCGTACCTTTTATGCAAAAATAAATTGTTTATGTAAATCCATTATTTTACTTTATGCGGCCCCGCTAAAACGCGAAATTTCCTGAAAAATTTGTTAGTCAAATATTAGAGATTTTTTGTTTTGTTTTCAATTTAAAAGTTTTATAAGCCAATTACCTTGAATTATACAGGGCCCGGCTGAATTTAATACATATTTAATATTTTTTAGTCTAGTTTTAAATTTTTATCTTTTTTGGAGAAAAATTGTACATGGCACCTTAAGTGCAGTTCAACATCAAAATTTCAAATACAAAACCCCATACGTCCTGACTCATCATTTTAAAGGATTTTTTCCGCTGAAAAAATGGTGCAATAGGAGTTTAAATTGGTCAAAAAATGACAAAGTTATGGGAAAAATATGAAAAAACGCATTTCGATTGTTTCGTTGTTATTCCACTAATTTGCGTCTTCGCCAAATTATACATTAATTGCCTTCATGTTTCCTTTTACAGATCGAAACAACCTGATGTACTATAAAAGTGAGAAGTCAAATAAATAATAAATCATTTTATGTTAAACCACTCAGCGTACTTCTACGCTGAAAAAGCAGAACTTAATACAATACTTGGACTACTACGAAGACTTCAAAGACCGAAATCGACTTTGACAATTAAGACAAAGCTTACACTGCTCAAGACTTTACTATGACCAATATGGACATACGGAGCGGAACTGTGAGGTACTGCCAAGCCTTCCAATATCCAGCGCATCCAGTCCTTCCAATCGAAAGTCCTTTGTCAAAGCACTAACCTCCCTATCCACAAATACCTCAACATTCCTTTTGTCAACGAACTGATCCGGTCCAGATTCCAAATCTTCCACACCAACTTCTTGAACCATCCTAACCATGCTGCTAGAGCCCTCTCCACTCATTCCCATCCTGACAACCCACCACGTCGCCTCAACGGACAATGGCCTCGAGACCTCCTTGACTTTCGAGCAATGGCTGGCTTCTCAAAACAAGTGTACTACCGGTACAGTGCTTGTATTAGTGCTAGTGTTGTGCTGTGTGATACATTAATCATGTGTACATGTTTGTATAGTATACGATCATGTATAAGTAACAAATAAATTTTAAAAAAATATGAGAGCGTCAGTGCCAAAATGTACGAAAAAAACGTAAAACCCGACGAATTTTCAGTTTAAAAAGCAGAAAGCTGGCGATGTCAAATAATACATACAAGTATTACTTCACCTTATCCCCAGTAGTTGCACAATGCACGGTACGTTATTTTGTCAATCGTGTCCCATCCGTACGGACTGACAATGACACAATTCTGAACCATTCCATCTGAACATTTAATGATAGTTTATCTTTTTGTAATAATAATAAACCGTCATAACTATTTCCAATAATTCTTCAATCTTTCTTCTGATAATCGCGGTCCGACTAGTTTCGCCGGTTTTAACTGTCAGACGAATTTCAACATTTCCCCATCTTCAGTGGCTGGTTTGCATGCCATAGTGTCAATCGTGTACATTTTACTGTAATTAAAAACGAAACAAAATTTTACACCACCTCCTAATAAAAGAAAACGTCATCATTGGTATTTGGGCATCTTTTATGACCGAACTGGCAGAATACATTGTAAAGCTAGTAATCAAGCAGTTCGCTTTGTTAAATGAATGCTTTGAAGAAAAAAAAGTTTCAAAAGGAATTAAACAATTTTGACATTTAATCGACTAAATTGAACCTTAGGAATGAGAGGATCACATTTTAACATTAAAAAAATAACCTCGAAGAGAGAAAAGATCCGGTTGCAATACTCGGCCTAATGTCAATTACGTCGCTTGTAACTCAACTCGTGAATTTCCCATCGTTGACTAAATTTATTCTAATTGGATGCTTTAAATGCCAGGCTTTTACGTTTGACAAAAAGGATAAAGGACAATGTTGTACCTGATGATCATCTCGTCTTTCTCGTTTAAAGAGATTTTTGTTATATGTTTATTTTGTTAGAAGTCAACGGTTTGCAAAAAAAATCATCACGGACACCGTGTTGTAACTCACCAAGGTGATCTCTCAACCGGCCTTGGCTTTCGTGCAATCTTGTATTTTTTTAATTAATGGCCTAAATCTGAGAATTTGTCGAGATTTATTTTCTATTTACGTATCGCGATAAGCGTCTAGGGCTCGGAACTGGTCATGACCGGGGGTGATGAATTGAGACGGTTTCGGCGGATGGTGTAATTAGATGATGATGACTATCTCTCCTGTGAGAACGCGTCAACGTCTTCATGGGAAAAAGCTCGGGACTTCAGGTACAATCTTGTACCGCATGCACTGCTCATAATGCGAGACCACAATTAAACGCCAAGTGCTATCAATTTTTTTTTTTTTAATTCCGTCTTAAAAATTAGTTAACAATACAATTCATTGGTTAACTTATTAAAAATTTGTTTATATTTGTGCTTTTTTAGTTTGCTGTCATATAATAGCCAAATAATTTAATCTTTATCAACCAACACTGTAAACAATTTAGTGCAGAAAGAATGACATGTTTACTCTTTAAATAGATAATATGAACATCAGAGCTGAATAAATTAACTAAAAAGTGAATTTTATGATTTACAAAAGATCTGATTGGATTACTTCATAAGCGTCAACTTATATCCTAGAATTTGTAGAACCTTCTCATAAAATGATTATTCGGAGGTCGTGAGATGCGGTCTGGTGTGACGTAGGTTTTAGAAAAACATTTTCCTTATCGTGCCAACGTTTCGATCTTTATTGAGATCATCTTCAGGGCCTGATATTTATAAACATTGTTTAAATTATACAAATACATGTAGGATTTGAGAGAATGAATTTATACAATGCTAGAAATTTTAGATTTAAAAAAAATTATACAATGCTAGAAAATTTTATATAAAAAAATGAATCTATACAATGCTAGAAAATTTTAGATAAAAAAAATGAATTTATACAATGCTAGAAAATTTTAGATAAAAAAATGAATTTATACAATGCTAGAAAATTTTAGATAAAAAAAATGAATTTATACGTGATGTGTGGCACATCTACAGGGAAAACAAACACCTTGATTGAATCCAAAATTTTCTAGCATTGTCTAAATTCATATTTTTATATAAAATTTTGTAGCATTGTCTAAATTCATATTTTTATATAAAATTTTCTAGCATTGTATAAATTCATATTTTTATATAAAATTTTCTAGCATTGTATAAATTCATATTTTTATATAAAATTTTCTAGCATTGTATAATTTTTTTTTTAATCTAAAATTCTCTAGCATTGTCTAAATTCATATTTTTATATAAAATTTTCTAGCATTGTCTAAATTCATTTTTTTAAATCTAAAATTTTCTAGCATTGTCTAAATTCATTTTTTTAAATGTAAAATTTCTAGCATTGTATAAATTCATTTTCTCAAATCCTACATGTATTTGTATAATTTAAACAATGTTTATAAATATCAGGCCCTGAAGATGATCTCAATAAAGATCGAAACGTTGGCACGATAAGGAAAATGTTTTTCTAAAACCTACATCACACCAGACCGCATCTCACGACCCCCAAATAATCATCAAGTAACGGTCACTAAACACCACACATTCTCGTAAAAATTAATATATATTTGACGTTAATGTATATGATAAATTATTGTATGCGTCTTATATTTTTTCCTTGGTGAAATAAATGAGGAAAGTTGTCCAATTTAAAGAGAAAGGTTTAAAATTGACGTTATCGCCTATAAACATTCTGATCGATCCTTCTTAAAATAAAAACCCTTTTTTTTCTTTTTTCCCCCAATCACAAGAACGGACTGTCGAACCAGATCGTCGAATTGGATGCTTTCAATTCCAAACACACTGATCAATTTGTCAGTTGACCGAGAGAGACAAAAGAGGATCAGTTTAAAAATATTTTCACAGTTTAATTGCTACATGGCCCGACCGAATTACAAGCGATTAAATAATCAATCGATGTACAAATTACAATTGACTTTTCCACGAAATTAAGGGCGTCAAAATGTAAGAGAATTAGTGTCTAATTAAGCAATTAACAATTACATTAATGATGTTTTTCCTTCGGCAAACAAATTATGTTTCAAATAAATTAGTAAAAGGTTAAAATCTGAACATAGAACTTCATTTTTCCTGCTTTTTCTTTAATTATTTATTGAAAATTATAAAAAAATTGGTAACCTTACTAGGAAAGTTAAAAGTTACGGTTGTCAGGAACGAAAAACAAAACAACGCACGAGCTCTATAACCGCACCATCCAATAAAAACCTTATCTTTTTGAACTATAATTAAATATAAAACCTAAAGAAAATTTAATAAAGCCTCCCGCCCCTGAGATAAAACGGGATCTGAACTTTTCCAATAGCCAATATCCCCTAATCAAGGCCACCTTATTGAATTGCAATGAAAGATACAGAATCAAACCGGAGAAAACAAAAATCCAATAGGATCCGATGAAAATATTCAACGTCCTGTTTGATTACCCTTTAATTTATGTTGCTTTAAAACAATTCAAAAATAAGAGAAAATATATTTATCCGGTCAAAACTTGATATAGATTTGAAAAATTCTCAGAGAGAATCACATGTAAATGATCAGATGTATTCCTTGCAAAATATGATACTTTTTTTAAATAAGAACTGAAAAAACCGGTCATATTTATAAATAAATTCGCATATTTTACAGCCTCCAGACGTCTTACCATAAACGACAAGGTCGGTTACTAGATTGCAACGAGGGCCGATGACCCCGGATTTGACAAAGTTGCCCCGTAAATAAATGTAATAAGTTTCTAGTATCACAATCAATTCTGTATTATTAATATCGACCAAATAACTACAAAGTTTGGATTATTTTGTGCGAAAATTATTACGAACAAACCTTAGAAAGCTTGCTTGAAACCTGGAAGGTTTTACGGATATTAATAATTTAGTTAAACGTGCTATTGTGTTATTTCGATGTATGTAATCTATGAACATACATTAAATGTGTGGTGTTTAGTGACCGTTAGTCATTGATTATTCGAAGATGGTAAGATGCGGTCTAGTGTGAAGTAGGATTTAGAAAAACATTTTCTTTATCGTGCCAACGTTTCGATCTTTATTGAGATCATCATCAGGGCTCAAAGTGTTGCATGCAGAAAACAAGCACTTTGAGCTCTGAAGAATAAAGATCAATAAAGATCGAAACTTGGTACAATAAAGAAAATGATTTTTTTTTAAACCTACGTCACACCAGACCGAATCTCACGATCTCCGAATAATTTTAAATGTTTAAAAGTTATTTTTTCTTTGGGGTCACTGGTGACGGTCATCTCCTTTTTCTTCCAATGTGACTGGAAAGATCTATAATGGAATTGACTCATTTTTACATCACACCCCAAAATGCACTACCCTTAAGGTAGTTTGGCACTTTTCTGATTTCCCGTTCGCTTATTTTCTTAAACGGGTATCCACATTTTTCGGATTATGCTTTGCAGTCACATAAGAGATCCTACGATGTCTCTGTTATTTCATGGCTGAATTGATAAATTTCCATTTTTTTATGTGGTAATTTAATTGAAAACGGACAATATAAAGGGCCATCATTTTCCTTAATTCCTGCCTGCTAAGAGAGAAGTTTTGTTTTTCTGGTTGAGATGTTGAGAAACTACTTAGATATTGAGCCAGGCGAGATTAGTCTGATAAGACTATTTGCAGTTCCTCCTGCTTTTGCTAGTTTCTTAGCCTATTTATTGCCTTCAATCCTGTCCTGGCACCCACATCTAAATGACTTTGTCGCGTTTTCCTAGTAGTTTTGCGGAGCCACTCTGCAGCTTTGGGATGAATATGGAAGAGTCTAAAAACTTCGGTATTTCTTGTTTGTCTGATAATAACCATATGTGTGAACCTTTTGTCGGCCATGTTTCGACGTCTCTGCTCCTCCATGACTCGGCATTATGTCATATTCGTGGTTGGTCGATGATATCATTCTCTATCTCTCTTTCTTTCTTTCTTATTAAAATCCTACATTTTTTGTTTTATTCCTCTTTATTATATAATATATAATATGGAAATTATATATTATATATATACAGGGTGAATTGCTACTCGTGCTACAAACTTCTCCAGTAGATTCTTCACCCTAAAATGAACAAAAAAGTTCATATTGACCATGGTCCGATTCTCAACCATTTCAGAGTAATTTCGCTTTTTATCGATTTTGAAAGATATCACGTCCTGGCGTCGGAAAATCGTGATATCTTTTAATCTAAACATTTCTCTTAAAATCTATAAGCACCGTTGAAATCCCCGTTAATTTTTAGAGAGAATCAAAATCATAATTCCATTGAAATTTTTTAATTTAATTTAATGCCCATTTAGTATGTAATGCTTAAGAAGTTTACAAACAGCTAGAAGGTCAAGGAAGAAAGACCCAAACGTTTTGCCACCTTCATCTTCTTATTGAAAAATTAACGGGGATTTCAACGGTGCTTATAGATTTTAAGAGAAATGTTTAGATTAAAAGATATCACGATTTTCCGACGCCAGGACGTGATATCTTTCAAAATCGATAAAAAGCGAAATTACTCTGAAATGGTTGAGAATCGGACCATGGTCAATATGAACTTTTTTGTTCATTTTAGGGTCAAGAATCTACTGGTGAAGTTTGTAGCACGAGTAGCAAGTCACTCTCAAACATTAGCAATCCTTGAACCACCATTTTTTCTCTTTTTGTCATCAACATCTTGGTCTCACAACCACTAAATAAGAAAATGACGAGTGCGTTGGAAGCGTTATTAAATCAGGTAGTTTTCCTCAAATTTGCTGCCTTCTGAGACTAAAATTAGAAACTCTGGATTACTTTATACACTTTCCGATTTACACAATTTTCCACTCTTTTTGTAGTTCTGGCTGAAATAAAACACAAAAAATTAGCCCAAACATTTTGCCACCGTCATCTTCTTATTGAAAAATTAACGGGAATTTCAACGGTGCTATTAGATTTTCAGAGAAATGTTTAGATTAAAAGATATCACGATTTTCCGACGCCAGGACGTGATATCTTTCAAAATCGATAAAAAGCGAAATTACTCTGAAATGGTTGAGAATCGGACCATGGACAATATGAACTTTTTTGTTCATTTTAGGGTGAAGAATCTACTGGAGAAGTTTGTAGCACGAGTAGCAATTCACCCTGTGTATATATATATATATATATATATATATAAGGATATTATAGATTTTTTTTAACGAGGGTTCGCAACAGCAGAGGTTAAATCAACCGTCGGGAGTGTTTTTGAAAAAAAGCCCATTTGTAGTTTTTTTGTTTGTAAAAGCCCATTTGTTTGTAGTATGCCGGGTTCGAATGCAGGGCCGCTGGATTCGAACCCGAGACCTTTACCAGTGATGAACGCCGTGTCAACGCCTAAACTGTTGCGGCCACCGACGCCCTCTATAGATTATTGATCATTCATTTCTCATATCTAACTTGTTTCTTATTTTTTTTATTTTCTTCAATCCTTCCGGTCTTTTTCTTTTAATTACCTACATCTCGTCCTTAATTTATCATGGAGATTAATTTATAACTTGTCAAACATGAGCCCAGACCAACTTGTAGCTACAGGTTCATGAAACTAACCGCGTCATTTGAGGTTGTAATCTGTTTCTGTCTATCCTTTAAATCGAACCAGGAGATATGGTGTCTCATTTATTGTATTCTGTTTTGGGCCCAACCCTGAATTCGGAGAACCGAAAACAAGGTCCCAGAGGTTCTTTTATGATCGGACCTGACTACATTAATTTAATTTAATGATCAGGCAGCTTTTTTGGATATACAAAATTCCAATATTCAATTCAAACCAAAATAAATACGAGACCAAAATATTATTTAAATTTAAATCTTTTATTACAATTTATTTTCAAAAAAGATTACAATTTCTTGTATTAATTATTATTTTTAATTTAAAGCATCTTTTATTCTATAACAAACCTATTTCAGAAAATACAAACATTAATTTTAAAATCGACGTTGGGACCGCGGTAGCCGAGTGGTTAGCATGAGAGACTCTCATGTCGCGGTCGTGGGTTCGATTCCCACCGTTGCCTCTGGCTCTTTTTTCCCGATAACCCCCAATTTGAACACACAAGAATTCGTACTATGGCTAATATGCAAGTCATAAGGCAAAAAAAAAATCGACGTTAATTCTCGTTTTATAAAGAAAAGTAAAAGTAAAGGAAATTATTATTATTGTTAGTATTATTAATTTTTGGCCACCAATTAGAAAATACAATTAATATTTTAACATAACTTTTAAAATCAAATGTTATCGCTTTTAGTTTTCTTTATAAAAATTTATTTTTTGTTACAACCCTTTTTTAAATTAAAATACAATTATTATTTTTAGTTTTTTGACGTCAAAATATAAAATTTACTCACATGAATTGTGTGCACACCAAATTTTTCTTTATTACAAATTAACAGCTCCTAACCCACGGAGGACAGAAAGGGAATTGTTTTTTTGACTGAAAAATTTTTCTTTATTACAAATAGACAGCTCTTAATCCTTGGAGGACAGAAAGGGAATTGTCTTTTTGACTGAAAAAATAGCCCTTTCCTAGCCCCTACTCCTTTCACTGTCAGATGTGTGTGGAGGGGCATGGCGGTACATTCAAATCGAAACGTGACATATACGGATACAACATACAAGGATACTTATTCCTGGATGATTATAAAATCCCAAGGCATCTAAGCAGGTCTTTAAACCCAAGACGTTATATTTGTATTTTTTTTATATATTTTTTTTACGACGGTTCGCAACAGCAGAGGTCGTATCAACCCTCATGGTGCCGGTGTTTTTGAAAAGAAAGGCTATTGTAAATATGTCGGGGTATGTCAGGGCCGCTGGTTTCGAACCCGAGACCTTTACCTTACCGTGATGACCGCCGTTGCGGCCACCGACGCGCCCTTCCCAAGACGCTAAAACCTTTGAATCAGTATTTGAATACGTTCCTTAGTGACATTTTGCTAAGTACTTCAAAAATTTTATATTCATCACTAAAGTTGAAATACTGTAAAATGACTACGACTTTGTCATATAGTTCCGTTGTTTCCTTCCTGAGACGGCTTGTCTCAGTTTGACCTTTTATTTTGAGCAATGACCAGTAAAACTTTTGATTTTTTTTAAACTTTTTGTTAAAAATAATTATAATCGTATTCAGGTGTCTTAATGGATTTCATGTCAGTTTGGAAAATAGTTGCTGTGGGGCCTGGAGATCTGACTAGTTCAAAATATAGGGTTTTAAACCCTTGTCCTTGTTTTTTTTTTTTTTTTTTTTTTTTTTTTTTTTTTTTTTTTTTTTTTTTTTTTTTTTTTTTAAATCCGTCTGTAACCATGGATACCATACTCTATTATTTTCGGTTTTTATTTTATTTTTATTCTCCTAAACATGTCTTTTTGCTATTTTTATTTTAAAGGGTCAGGGACAATTTTTTTCTTAATTTTATCAGATATTTTTCTTTTTTTAAAGATTTATGTTGGCTTTCTCTTTGGTCAGGCTTCATTTCATTTCGTCCTAAGGGCCTGAGTTTTTCCTTTTTCCTATATGCTAATTCTCCGGTTGTGCGCTACCGTCACAATCCATCAGGTCCTCTGTTTAAAAATATTGTAATTAGTTTGTTGAAAAATTATTTACTCTCCTTTATGATTCTTTTGTGAATTAATACCACGTAAAAAGCGCACTTGCGTTATACATCCTTTCGGCTTTAACACGCTCATTTCGGTTGAATACCCTTGTTGATTTTGCTTTGCGTTGGTTGGATTTCAGTTTGCTCGTTAATCTATAAACTTTGTCGTCTTGCGGGTTAGAAAACCACGATTGGAATAATCTCAAAGCCACAATCAACAAGTAATGTCATTCTCTAAGAATGTTGATAACTTGGTTTACTAAAAAAGCGAGAATATACGGACCGGAACTGGTTGTCGGTAACTATTAAAACCGAACTTCTCCTTTAGCTGAAAGTTTCTATTTTTAGTCGGATTATCCCATCTCTGATCTGATCCAACGAGTTTAATTTGTTATTATTACAGCCTGATATCACGATAGATTTATTTCACCGACTGTCAACTCATGTAATAATAATAATATGGGAGTTTATAGGCCTACAAACAGTTGTGGTCATCTGCCTATTTTTACTTATTTTTCTAGTCTTTCGCTTGTATTTTTCTACCTGCAGCCATTGACCGTCTCGATCTACTTTTATAAGAAAACTAGCTTTGATCCGCGGCTTCGTCCACGCCGGACTCTATTTTAATGCATCTTTGTAATGCGATGCGGAATGCTGTGATGGCTTTCTATTATAATGTCTCATTTCTTAAATTCTTCTCTTCTTCAGTTCACTTCGGGCTTTGCATGGCAAAAATTGTTCAAATGATCCTCTTAGGGATGGAATTTTAAAAAATGATTTCTAACCGGCTATCCGTGTCATTATAGAAATGCACTATCGACATTTCAGCCCTTTAGCTCCAGTGGTTTGGTCTGTGCGTTGTCCCATCAGTCAGGAACTATTTTATACACAGTGTGAAAAAAAATTTGGGGGTGAACTTTCATCGAAAATGGAGTAGAATGTCGCCAGAGCGGGTATCCAACGTCTGTTCGATACGGAGTTATGATGTTAAATCGCGTTTTGCCAACTTTGACTCTTTTTTCTGAAAGAGAGTTAAATTTCCTATAGGACTACACCATTTTTATTTCTTTGCGACACGCTAAAATCTCACTTCTAAGAGAGGAAATGTAAAATTTATCAGAAAACCGGAATTTTCAGGTATTCAAAAATTTTCTTCTTTTTATAGATAATCTTAGAGAATGTCGAATCACAAAAAATTTCTTCATTTAACAACTTTTCATTTGATGTATTCATCACTATGATTGATACTCCTATGGGACGAGAAACTAAGCTTCAAAGGTTAAAAAACGTGGTCTCGGTTGATGGAAGGGGAAAGAGTAATTTATTACGTTTATTATATTCGCATTCCTTTTCCTTCTTATTACTCTCATTTTAGAAAAAAATACACATTATAAAAAGCATTAATGTATTCAGGATAAAATTTGTTTGAACTGCCTTCTCCCCTGATCCTGTTGCACTATGTTGTTTCCGAACAGCACCCACAGTAATTGAGTTTTTTTTGCTGCAGCAATTATTCTTCTCTTTAAATCTTCTTTCCTGTTGACGTTCTTGTTGAGACAACCCCGAACGAAGAAGTCCATAGGGTTGAGATCAAGGTACCTCGGAGGCAATGGTACCACCTCGCCCAATCCACACAGGGAAGCGTTCAGACAGTCCTCACTGTCCTAGAATAATCCGGTCGGGCCTCATCTTGTTGATAAATTATTTTTTCTAAAATGAGAATAAAAATAAAGGGAAGGATTGGGGACCATGATAAAATACTTCCACCCCCTTTCCTCAACCGACCACGTTTTTTCACCTTTGAGCTTGGTTTCTCCTTTTTTTCTTCCTTCTTCCAAAGTAGTATCAACCACAGTAATGCATACATCATTAGAATGGTTGCTAAATGAAGTAATTTTTGCGTTGTCTGTCAGTCAGTCGTAGAACTGTTTTATGTATATAGATAGGGATCGAATTTCAAAAAATCCTTTCTTAGCGGATAGCCATGTCATTATAAAAATGCACTGTTGAAATTTCAGCACTTTAGACCCAGTGGTTGGCCTGTTTGTTGTATTTCAGTCAGCCACAGAACTGTTTTATATATACACACTAACACGTTAAGTAACTCCTTCCTTTCACGCTAATAAATTACATCCATTCCGATAAATCAACATAAACATAACAACCCTATACAAACATAAAAGGCTGGTCACATTCGCACCCCCAGAGTATTCGGTATCCCTCGGGGCCCAGGGTTAAACAACCCCATAAACTCAACTCGCGTAAAATCTGAGAAATAATTTTATTATTATGATAAATTTGGGTGAGATTTTTTCTATTACGTAGTAATTCGATGACAGCATTGAATTAGTATGATAATTCCTTAATTTATTAAATAGTTAACATAAATTTATACAGTTTTTCGGGAATGAAACAGTATAAAAAAAGGTTTGTTTCAGAATAAAAACATATTGAGAAATTAATTGAGATTTTTAGTTGAGATAAAAAAGTCAACACGGCAAACAGCACCAAGGATGTTGCCTTGTGTAACCCTGCTTCTGCATAGTGGATGAGCCGAAAATAACTTTTCACAATAAATTCACTAATTTCGTGGTCCGCTTGATCAGTTAATATATTACAATTAATTAAGGTTTTTAGTTGAGATAAAAAAGCTAGTGTCACGAGTGGGATTCGAACCCACGATCTTCGGCTTGATACGCCGCTTCTCTACCACTTGAGCTATCGTGACCTCGATCCACTCGGGCACTAACTTCCCATCTCAACCCCACCTTTTGAATTGGTGAATTAAAAAATGGCAAAAAGGAGGGAAAAAAGGTGGGATTGAGATGGGAAGTTGGTGTCCGAGTGGATCGAGGTCACGATAGCTCACGTGGTAGAGCAGCGGCGTATCAAGCCGAAGATCGTGGGTTCGAATCCCGCTCGTGACACTGAATTTTTATCTCAACTAAAAACCTTAATTAATTGTAATATATTAATTGGTCAAGCGGACCACGAAATTAGTGAATTTAAATATTGAGAAAATAAATTTCAATTTCAGGTTGGAACCTTTTTTCCTTCTTATTGATTTATTATATTTATATATTTGTCTATTTTTAGGTTTTATTTAACTTGGCTATTTAAACTGGCCGTAGCAAAAAGTAATTAAAAGTGAAAGTGATGAATAGGGAAATGGGAACGGGGTGGGGGGAGGTGATTTCCTTTTGATTTTAACCGTGGGTGAAGGGGCGGTATTATTTGGCCAATTTGGGAGGGTGGGACTCGGTTACAGTATTTACATATTCATACCCTCCTCGACTTAATATGCTAACTGCGAATCTTGAATCGAGGCATCAGTTTTAATTTTATAATTTCGTTATGAATGCAAATGGGGTTCTTTTTGTTCGCGGTGGAGGAGGGTGGAAGGAAAAAACTGGAGCCGGTAACATCCCAACTGAGAGGCCGGTGTACTTAAACTTCTTATTCAATTTCCTTAGTAATTTTTAACTAACCCAACTTAGAATCTCAACAAACGGGCTGAGATCAAGAAAGATTTTTTTTTCATTATTAACGAATTATAAATACTGTCAAAATTTCAAGACAAAGCTAGAAGAACTATCATTCATTTTGTGATAATACTGGATTTAGAAAGATTGAAATATTAAAAATATCTTACAGAATGATATATTTGTTCTGCATCTATCTTTAAAAAGATAATATCAAGATCAGAACAGAATAAATTAACTAAAAAGTAAATTTAGGTTTATAACTTATGATTTTTCCTTTTATTTTAATGACTGACGACCACTGTTTTAACCATTGCGTTAACTCACCTGAGGAAGGATTAAAATAAATCCGAAACGTTGTGGATAAAAACTGGTTGTGGTTTTTTTGAGATGACCTATTATCCCACCTTCAAGAAGGAAAAATCATAACTTAGGTTTATAGATAATCTAACTGGATTATGCTTCAACTTTTACCTTATATTTTTTAGAACATTCTCATAAAATTACATATCTTAAAATTGGACTTCTAAATTGTTATTTTATAAAAATGATGTGTCTGTCTTAAACTTAATTTACAATGACTAAATTGTATAAATGGTATTTTTCCCATAGTAAGGCCTACGTTTCACGTATTTTGCTGTATCGTTTGATTGGTTGCCTTTTGGATGATAGTATCATATGAAGATTTGGGCCAGACTGTGGTTAGAAGTTTGGGGTATTTTTAGGAAGTATCATATTAAGATTTTTTACGATACGGCCGTATGAAGTATGGTGTGAAGTTAGTCGAATTTTGACCAAACTGTCGTATGAAACGACGTATTTTGAGTATAGTATGGAATAATGTTTTATGTACCAACTTATACCAAACCATTGCATAAAGTGTGTTGTAATTTGAACATTACATCCTTTAAACAATTTGACAAATCTGTGGTATGAAACTGGAAATATTTTTAGTATAGTATCGTTCGAAGTTTGTCGTGTGTTTACCTTAGATCGTATGAAGATTTTGACCAAACTGTCGTATGAAACATGACGTATTTTGAGTATAGTATCGTATAATGTTTTATGTACCTACTTATATGAAATTATCACATAAAGTATGTTGTAATTTGAACATTATATCGTTTTAACATTTTGACATTTTTGTGGTATGAAACTTACAATGTTTTTAGAATAGTATCGTACGAAGTTTGTCGTATGTTTACCTTAGATCGTATGAAGATTTTGACCTGTTTTGTATGAAACGTGACGTATTTTGAGTATACTATCGTATAATGTTTTACGTACCTATTTATATCAAATTATCACATAGAGTTTATTGTAATTTGAACATTATATCGTTTGAACATTTTGACAATTTTGTGGTATGATACTTGAAATATTTTTGTATAGTATCGTACGAAGTTTGTCATTTGCTTACCTTGGATTGGATGAACATTTTGACCAAACTATCGTATTAAATTTGAAGTATTTTTAGTACAATATCAAATGAAATTTGATGTACCTACATTCACCAAACTACCGCTTTAAGGTTGTTGTATTTTAAATGTGGTACGTATGAACATTTACATATTTTGCCTAAACTATCATGGAATCTGTGGTATGATACTTGAAATATTTTTAGTATTGTACCATACGACGTTTTCTCCAACCTGTCATGAACGTTGATTTTCACCAAACTGACGGATGATTTTTGTCGTATTTCGTTATACTCTTGTTTTTACGTTTGGCTTATTTTTACGATACTCTTTTTGAAGTTTAATGTATTTTTGTGATAGTCTTGTAGTAGGTTTGATGTATTGGAGTATATGACTGTTAGTACATTTTTGTTGTTATTTTGGCCAACCATGAGTATCAAGCTTGACGTATAGTATCTATCGTATCTTAGTTTTTTCATGTATTTGGACCATCGTATATTTGACAAAATTATCGTATATATTTTAATCTATTTTGATAAAAATGTTCTGTCTTAATAAATCTCATTACAAATTTATTTACCTTTCTATTTCAATATTTTTATTAGAGTTACAAGTAAAACTATTGTTCAATTTAGTGTGTTTGAAAGATTCATCATTGATCATAATATCACGGTCTCATAATTAAGTTTTGGCCAACTTTATTTTCAATTATCTCCTTTTTCGAAATAAAGTTTCAACGGAAATAAAACTATTTTGACATTTAATTGATCGGATTCCAAGTTTTGGGATAGACGCCCTGGGACTTAGTCCGGCCGAAGTATTGTACTTTTGCATCGTGGAAGGGGTGTGGGAAGGGGCCCACCTTGCCCTGTCACATTCCAGAAGTCAGTCTGGGAGCATGCCTAGACCTGCTCAAGCCCCATTATATTTCACCTCTTACATACGGCTTACTTCCCACCGTAGGGACTTACTTGTGCTTATTTTACCCGGGCGAACATCCGGAGGGGGGTTTACGGGCCGGAAATAAGCACTTTTACACAAGTTATCCGGGGGGGATTCTAAAGAAGCAGTCAGTTTGACTTCCTTATTGTTTTTCTGGCCATTTGACCTAGAAAATATTTCTAATGAAATCAGGACAAATGTAGTTTTACTCTTTGCTTTTTATAGCTTGACATAAACATAAATTTAAATGAATGAGCGAAAAAATAGATATTGCGGGCTTAAAAAGCTCGAACGTATTTGTAGAATGAAAAGGATTCTTTGGTTTCCTGTTCATTAGGAGGATGGAAAAGGGTGGAGTTGCAAGCAACAAAGAATAACGATATGAACATGCTGTCCAAAGATAATCATTAGATAACGAATCACTTATTTATTATAATAAAAAGAGATACACGCCAAAAATAAGAAGAATATTAAAACCTCTCCGAGGGCTTTAGTACAAGCGACCATGTATCAAACTGATCAATACTAATCATAAACACGCTGTAATATGCATAAACACAAGAGAATGAACGCAATCAACCAGATTAAATATTTATACAACAACTTTGACATTCGGTAATTAAAGTTTCGAACTTGAGGTAAGCAGAATTGCGGACAATCTGACAGAATTGGTGTTGAAAGTGCTTGACTTGAAGTTGACCAAGGGGAAAAAGGTCAAATTATTATTGAAATCCTTGCTATTAGCGTGTAAAATTTTTAAATATCATTTCATTCCTTCTCCCATTTTCCTATATTTTTGTTTTTCTATTGTGGATATTGTATTGTGATTTAACTATTGGTGATCTGTTTCAAATATAGTTATATTGTATCCATTTCCACTAAGAAATCAAACACGTTTATGTTATTTTATTGTCAAATATCTCAACGGTTTTTCTTCATCTAATTTTTTTACATTATTTTCATGTAAATTTCCATCAAATTCTCATACCTCGCGTGCTCAATGTTTTCATGTCGGGACAATACCTTAATAAAAATTTAAATTAACCGGAAGTAGGAAAGTGTCTGATGAACCGCAAGATTAGGCGGACCAGAAGCTTCATACTTAATATGTCACTTAACTAACAATATGACCAATATGTCAGAATGATTTGTGTTTAACTTAATCTCGACAAATTTTCCTTAAATCGTCTTTATTATTAATAGCCATCAAATATGTATATCACAACTTTTTTTTTTTTTTTTTTTTTTTTTTTTTTGCTTAAAGGTTATTTGATGAGTCTGCTGAGTGGACAAGGCGTCCAACTCGTATTTGCCTTGCGGTTCCGGGTTCGAATCCTGGCACAGCCCATGGTTTTTCTTTGACCATATTATGAAAAAAAGTATTGAAATTTTCGAACTCTCGTCAGGGATACCCAAAAGGTCAATAAAATTATAAATCATGAGGAAGTTGAAAGCGACCGATAAACAAACAGTGAGATTAGGCTTATTTTTACAACTTATTATTTTAACCGACTTCATTCGTAAAAGGTGTATGATTATTTTATAGCTTTTTCCCGACAAATTAATTCTTTTTACACCAGATTAATCCGTTTCAATTTTGTAATATAACCTTTGTACACGTCAAATGAACTTTTAAGGTTTTAACTTCAAATCAACCCCTTTTTAATCTCAAATTAACCCTTCTTTTTTCTTTAAAGTTACTTGAATTCAACTACAAAAAACTCCAAAACTTAGATGGTTTGAAATGAAAGTATATAAAGTGAAATTTCAGATTTTCTAATATAAAATAATTGAGGTCTTAGAATACAATTTGAAAATTAATAACAATTAATATTAAAAACATAAAGTTAAATAAAAAATAAATGGTTCTTCAGTTGAGCTCTTAGAAGACAATATATAAAATAATTCAATTAAAATTAACAAATATATCATATTAATTATAAAAACAAACGTGAGATTTTGATAAATTTTTAATAATTGGGTTTTAAAAATCATACTTTCTCAAATTTCCCAAATTAAAAGAAGTCCAGACAGTTAATCATAAATAAATAGACTTGAATTGAAGAACTTGAAACCGTATGAAATTAATACTATTAACTCTCAAAATTATGTTAATAAGCATAAACTGATAAAAATAATTAAAAAGTTAGTATTAATCTATCACACCTATAAATCGTACGTAGTCCCGCTAATGTAGTAAATCGTTAATAAAAAATGTTTCTACATGAAACCGCGATTTTCTTACAATCGGAATAAAACGGGGAGTCGAAATGGGAAATTCGTGGCATGGGCGATCGATGCCACTCTCAAGTGGTAGAGCAGCGGCGTATTTAGCAGAAAGTCGTGGGTTCGAATCCCGCCTGTGACACAAATTTTTCATTTAAAAAAATATGTATTACTAATTGAGTAATTACATAAGCTGATAAAAAACAATTTAAAAGTTAGTTTTTATGGGATATCCTCAAAAGACGAATAAGAGCACGCCCATCACTTCCTGATACACTCCACGATTGTGAAAGGTATGGGCTAACCTCCAGCAAAGAGACATTTCCAGACTGGAAGAAAGTATGCCGAGGCGTCTTTGAGATGTAATTAAGGCAAAAGGAGGAAATACGCGATATTGAAATGATAATTAAAAATCAAACAAAATTAAGACAAACTTTATCTATCCGTCTTTTTTTTCATTTCCCTTAGCAATTTACATTTTTTAAATTTTTTTTTTTGGACAAAGACAACTATCAAACGTTAAAAAACACGAAACTTTGATAAATGTATACAAATGAAATTATATTACAAGTGGGTAGAATATTTTTAACTGCCAGTATACATATTTTAAGTGTCGTGAAATTATTTAATTGTTATTATGAGTTTATTTTACTTTTTTTTTTAGACAAAGACTCAATGATCAAACGTTAAAAAAAGTGAAACTTGGATTTAAAAAAATACGCACAAATCAAGTTATCTTACAAGTGGGTGGAATATTTTGACTGCTAGTACACATATTTTAAGTGTCGTGAGATTATTTATTGTTATTATGAGTTTATTTTACTTTTTTTAAGACAAAGACTCAATTATCAAACGTTAAAAAACACGAAACTTTGATAAATGTATACAAATGAAGTTATATTACTAGTGGGTAGAATATTTTTAACTGCCAGTATACATATTTTAAGTGTCGAGAGATTATTTATTGTTATTATGAGTTTATTTTACTGTTTTTAAGACAAAGACTCAATTATCAAACGTTAAAAAACACGAAACTGTGATAAATGTATACAAATGAAGTTATATTACTAGTGGGTGGAATTTTTTAAATGTTACTGTATAACAATCTAATAACTGTGTTCCAAAAATAAATCCATTAGAAAAGAAATGTATTTATTTCAGAGTAAATAGAAAGAGTTACTCGGGTTAAAGTACTTTCCAGAATATTAAAAACAATACATTTGCCATCCTTAAAGTCAGGTTTTGTTTTTAAATCTTTTTACTTGAGCATTGCCCGTAACAAATCATCTGGAAAACCGTGTTACGAACTTATTCAGCATTTATGCCCGTCCGGGGAATTCGTGCGATATTAGAGGTTGACAAGGTGCCCCAAGGTAACGGCCGTTACCCCATTTTATTTATTCACGTCCATAAGATATTGCAAAAGAGGTTCCGGGAGATTAACAAGGCGACGGGCCTCCTCGTGGACGGGTTAGCTTGATGGCCTTATGAGCCTGGTGTAAAAATTTCCCCGGGCTAATGGAGCGTTCATTTATTCAGGCCGTGAAATCCAAATTCGGCATCCCTTCACGGAAAAGGTAAACCGGTAAACTCTCCAGAATCTTCAAACTTTAATGCTCACTAGAATTTTCCCTCTTTTACCCTACGCTTCTCATTTCAAACAAATATAGTCTCAGAATGGTCACACCATATGGACATCTAAATAGACAAGGTTCTGCGTTCGATTCACCAATCATCTAGCATTCTAATATGATGACATATTATTTTTTGGCCAGCTCCGATCATCCTGGTCACAGCTGCAGCATGTCATGTGTTTATAAAAAGGGTTCACGAAAATAACACAAATTTCCAATTTCAAATTGATTCTTTTAAATTTCTAATTACCCTTTTTACTTTCAAACTAATCCTTTTTAATTTCGAATTAATCTTTTTCATGCCTTCAAATAACCCTTTTTAATTTCAATTAATTTTTTTAAACTTTAAATTAACTCTATTTTTAGGGCATTAAAAAAAACGTACGAGATGGTACACATAAAATAATTGGGTTCTGAGAAAATATGAAGGCCGTATGAAAAACAATTAAAACTAAAAAATAATTTTCATATGGCATTTTATTTTACTTTTTTTTACTCCTCAAAATGAAAGAAGAATCTTTCCGAAAAGAATTCCCATGTATACAGTATGTTTACTTTACATGCTTATATTTCAAACCATTTCCTAAGTCTTTTCAATGATTTAAACAGAGGTTTAATTTGAAAACAAAAATAATTTTATATAATAAGTTTTATATTTTAAAAATTTCTCTAATTGGAAGATTCCCAGGTTTTTATATTTAATTTTATTAAATTATTAATTTTATTTGTAATTAAATTTCATGTAAACTTCTAACAGTTTTATTTTTTATTTTTAATCGCAAATATAAGGAATTTAACTACATGCTTGTTCTATTTTCATATAAAATATTGATATTTTTTAAATTTGAAATTAAAACGATTTGATTTGAAGTTTAAAATGGTTTAATTAAGTTAATTTGAGTTGTCGAGAATATATTAATTCTATTTGAAATTATTATTTTATTTTTTTTATCTTGATCAACTATATTCCATAGACGTAGACAACCAAAAACATAAAAAAAAAGGAAATATTGTCTATTGTGTGGTGATTAGTGACCGTTAATCGATATTTATTTAGAAATCGTGAGATGCGGTCTGGTGTGAGTAGGTTTCAGAAAAACATTTTCTTTATCGTGCCAATGTTTCGATCTTTATTGAGATCATCTTCAGGGCCTGGGATTTATGAAAATGAAATTCATTTTTTGCTGGTCATGTAAGTTACTTTTATTAATTATTAACATTTTTTAAAATATTTGATGGTTTTTTTTTATATTTTAATTCATAACAGCTGAAAGAGGGACCAATCGTTTTTTTTTAATCAACTTTTTATAAATGTATTTTTGGTTGACTACGTCTCTGGAATAGAATGGATGAAGATAAAAAATAAATTTTAACAACAGCCTACAGAATAAAATAACAACAAACAATATTATCTATATATGATAATATAGTTTTTCAATTATATTTTTAATTTTATTTCTAAAATTTAAACCCTTGGGTGCTATCAGTCTTTTTAATGCAGATGTGTAAGTTTCAATGAATAAAAATAATGATATGTAGATATAAAAAAGATTTCTCCACATTTTCAATAACGTATTGCACGAAATGTGTCACAACTAGAACAAATACCGATAAAGGAGATTTTAACTTGGTGAGACAAATTAATGGAGTTGATGAAAGTTTAAGAAGCTTAAAGCTCTAATGAGATTATCAGTAATTTCCTACTAGTTATAATAATATCCTGAATATTGACACTATACCTCGCCATATAAATTGTATCGGGCCTTGTGCAAAAATACATTAATTTGGATTAAATTTATGCCTCGGACGCATCAGGCCACACCCTATCTCCCACACAATCTCAATATTTACGATCGTTTTAAATCCTGAATTACGTTCTGACCATAAGCACTTCTTTAGAAATAATGGTAACTCCCATGCTTAGTAGGCTGGAAGTGTGGTTATTAATCAAATTGTACCCTTGCATCTCGTTTACATCCCATTAACGTTTTAAAAAAATATATTTAAATTTGTTCGTGAAGAGCGGGCAAGAAAGAGGTAGTTTAGAAAACACCTTTGTCTTTTTTGCCGTCGTTTCTACCTTTATTGGTGTCATCTTCAGGGCTAAAAGTGTGGTGCTATTCTTTTGTGGTGTCATATTGGTTTTGTGTGAAAGTTTTGTCATATGTATATTTACAGCTTGATAAAGTATGTTTTTTCTCTGTCCTTAGTAATTTTTCGGCGATGACAAATCACGTTAATCATAGATATTTCGTTGGATCTTGGCAAACTTCCTGTCTCTATTGTTTGTGACAAATTTATGACCTCGGGTTATTTATTTTTGTGAAGTTTTAAAGACAGACAAAGGTTAAAATTCCAAAAAGTATCATACATCAAAACAAAGAAGATAGATAATTAATTGTAAATGTATTCGGATAATAAATTATTAAATTTTTAAGCAAATTTTCGTGAACCTTTGTCCTCGGTACGCACACAATAGTAATTTCAATTGACGATTTATTCTACAGTCGATGTTTATAATTAATGATGAAACATTACAGTCCATTTTGGCAATTTATTGTAAATTTGAAATTTTGGCTTTAATTGTATGGTGAGAAAGAGATAAATGTTGATACGTGATTAACCAAATTATATGCTTAATTGATCGTCATTTTATTCTAGCTATTTTGGTTTTATTTCGTCTTTTTTAGCTAATATTTATTGGATGATTTTTTATTTATTGTAATGCGGAATTTGAAGACGAAGAAAGATTTATAAAAAGAACACGATTGAAAGATAAGAAAATCCTACATAAAAAATTAAGAAGTTTTGTAAAATTTGACAAGTTGTAGGTATTTTTTTGTAACCTCAGTAGAACGTGCAATCATGACCAAAATTTTAAATTTTGTAATTTTGACATGTTCCAACTGATATTGGCTAACATTTTATGTCATTCAGATTATTGCAAATAGAAGTATCTTACAGCAAATTTAACGTTCTTTCAAATGATGTAATTTGAATCTGGCTGAATATCCCTGATAAAGCAAAAAAAAAAAATGGGTAATTGGATTTGTTGTAGTCTTAACATTTTGGATGTTGTAAGCGTTTTTATGTGGTAAGGTATTGAAAAGTTGAAAAACCTAAATTGACAAATATCTTTAAAATAGAGAACTTTCCGATAATTTTCTCCTGAGCATTTTTTGCTCGAAACGAAGAGTAGAATCGATTATCTGAGTTTCGTCAGAAGGAACTGGCACACCCTGTATATCCCATGCACGCTTGCATGCTCGCGCGCCTCTAACACACATGGACTATGCTTAGGCGCGCTTGTCATTTCGGCCCACCATTGTGAACAGTTCGTTTATTCGCACACAATTTTGCAAATGTAATTAAATTAATTTATCTTTCCCAGCGCTTTCACCCTATTAATTACGTTATCCAGCTATCTTGCAGAACATGCCGGAGCACCTATAGGAAATGGGTTTGACTGTAAAAGCCCTGTGAATATTTAGCCTGCAATTAAAACCGGTCGGTATTAGTACACCGTAGCGGGGGGGGGGTGAGGGTTGGGTCGCCTCGGAGCGGTCAAAGGGCCAGTGCGGTTTAATTCTATTAATAGTTGGTTGCCAAGTTTACAACGGCCAGGGTTCACGAGTTTATATACCGCTCGTCTACGTCAATTAATAACTTGAGGATGGGCTTATTTCACAAATTTTCAAACTTTGGAGGTGGCCCGTAGGAGAGCTTCGGCGGTATGGAAAACGAGGCCGTCCATTAAACAAAAATCCTTTCTAAATGTAAGCACAATTATAAAATTAAAAAAGTCAAGATGAGAAAATATAATTGGCCTTTTCAAGTCCATATGGGATTTTAGACGCAGATTATAATCAAACAGGCACGGAAAAACGAAAGCTAGGATGAAAAATTAACAAATAATCAAATTTCATACTATGATATATTATGTATCTTTTCCTTTTTCGTTTTAAACATTGTTTTGAATAACAGTAGAAAAAAGATCTGACCTATTACAATAAATATAAATAAATTAATTTTTAGATCTATTAATTATCTATTAATAATTTCTAGTTGGTGAAATATTAGACATGTTAGGGACCGCGACAAACTGAAGATGACCAACCAACGACGACCGGTAACGAAACACATTCATGTTGAAGAAAATTTTACCATTCTTTAATAATATCCCTTTCCAACTCTTCTAACTTAATATATTTGATCGGATTCAAATCTGCAATTGCATCACGCAATGCACGCAATTCGCAAGAAATACTGAAGTAGGACTCAAACTTTAAGCTCTTCAGTAATCTGTTTGAGGTCATAGAACCACAATGAGCCACCGCGAATGCCACCTGAGGAAGCGTACAGTATACTCTACTCCATAGAGGGTGCCTTTCCGAGTGGCGTTTCAGGTGACATTTCGACCATCAGAAGCTCAACAAAATTACAATTTCAAGTACAAACTGAAACACCCATTGTGTGGAATGTGATAAGGAGAGGTCCAAGAGTATGGTTTCATTCATGGGAACACCTTACCTTCTTACAGCCCTGATGGAAATGTTTCCATTTTTGGCTTGCCACATGAGACTTTTAATCTAATTTTCTATGACTCTAAGGTGCCCCTACACTATCAAGCGGCTTGATCAAATGCTTGAACCTCCGATTGATGGGAGCTTCAAGCGTGCTTCAGTAAACCCTTCAATCTTTCGGTCAAAACTCCCTCGACCCTCATCAGTGGAAGCCGTGAAGTGGAGCAGTGCGTTTCGCTGTTTGATTTTTTGTTTTGTTTCGGTGCTGAATGGTTTCAAATACAGATTTGGGCTTCCTAGTCTTAACATTGGTTGCCCTGAAGCAGAAAAAACAGCAAAAGAAAAAACGACGGTGGGCTAAGGAGTGGTACAAACTGAGAAACCGCTTCACTCATGAACATCTACTAAACTTTCTGTGTGAATCGGAACCAGAGGACTACAGGAACTTTTTAAGAATGGACCAAGAAATTTTTGATTATCTACTGGAGTTAGTACGCCCCGAAATTGAAAGAAGGATACAAAAATGCATGAAGCGATTCCTGCAAGTCAGAGATTGTCTGTCACATTGAGGTACCTATCATCTGGCATGGATTTAGAAGACCTGAAATTCACGTGCGCCATTGCTCCTCAGACTCGATATAAATCTATCAACAAACTGATGAACTCCCGCTCCGAGTTTTCGGGAAGCGCGGTTTCGGTAGTGGACGCCATGACTTCCACCGTGTGACTGACGCAATGCTTGATGAAACTGCCCTATCAAGCCGCTTGATCATCTGCTTGAGACATTCAAACTTCCTACCAATCACCGTTAATGCTTGCTTCAAGCGTCAATCAGGTTTCTACACTATCAATCACGCTTGATACAATCGATTTACTCAAGTATTTGATCAAGCCGCTTGATAGTGTAGGGGCACCTCTACGAATCTATATTTCGTCCGATCTGTAGACTTTAATCGTACTGTCTCCCTAGCCCTGCCTATAGTCGACTAATGAACACCAAGTCTCCTGACGAATTTGCGTTGGCTGTGACCCTATTGTACTCACTGCTCCTATGAACGAAAATATTATGATTAAAAAAAATGTTTTTCAGTGAAGATCAAATTACACTACACATTTGCACCGTAATAAAATATTTGAGCAAATTAATTTTTCTTTCTACAAAAAAGGGATAGTAATATGCTTAAACAAATAAATGAGGCGTTATTTAGAGTTTATGTTTACAATAATGACCCCCAATTACCTAAGATTAAATAACGTACAATTGAAGAATCGTTCATTTAAAGCTAATAAAAATTAATCAGTAAAACGATCATTTTGCCTGTCAGTGTACTTACTACATGTAAACCATCAAAAAGGAACTTGGTCTACAACACCTGGAGGGGGCGTCGGTGGCCAAAACTGTTAAGGCTTTGATACGGCGCTCATCAATGTAAGGTAAAGGTCCCGGGTTCGAATCCAGCGGCCCTGCATTCGAAACCGACATATTTACAAGTGGGCTTTTTTTTCAAAAGCACTGCCACTTCAAGGGTTGATATAACCTCTGATGTTGGAAACCCTCGTTAAAAAAAATTATTAAAAAACAAGTTCGAAATGATAGGATCCTTAAATAGGATACCCTTTAAGCCAGGGTATCCTAGACTTTTAGCCAGCGGATCTCTTCCACAGAACAATATCCAGGGCGGACCTCTCTCATCGAGTATTTAAAATTGAATGCAATATGTAATATATCACTACGAAAACAAACATTCGACATACTTACAAATGGGCGTTTTTCAAAAGCAACGGCATTCTGAGGGTTGATATGACCTCTACTGTTTAAACCCTCGTAACAAAATTTAAAAAACAACTGGTCTCTAACCCTTACCCTCACTATGGCTAACCTAACCTTATTAGAATCTTAACCTAAAATAACCAGACTCTAATCCTAACCTTACCCCAACTTAACCTGAATCCTAACCCGGCTTGTCCCCAACCCTCAACCTACAAGTGGGCTTTTTTTCAAAAACACCGTCACCCCGAAGGTTGATATAACCTCTGATGTTGCAAACCCTCGTTAAAACAAAATTAGTAAAAAACAAAGAAATTCGAAATGATAGGATCCTTATATACGATACCCTTTAAGCCAGGGTATCCTAGACTTTTAGCCAGCGGACCCCTTCCACAGAACAAAATCCAGGCGTTCCTCTCTCATTCGAATATTTAAAATTGAATGCGATAAGTAATATATCACTACGAAAACAAACATTCGACATACTTAGAAATGGGCGTTTTTCAAAAGCAACGGCATTCTGAGGGTTGATATGACCTCTACTGTTGTAAACCCTCGTAACAAAATTTAAAAAACAACTGGTCTCTAACCCTTACCCTCACTATGGCTAACCTAACCTTATTAGAATCTCAACCTAAAAAAACCAGACTCTAACCCTAACCTTACACCAACTTAACCTGAAAGCTAACCCAGCTTGTCCCCAACCCTAAACCTCTCTCTACCTAATCTAAGCAGACTCTACACCTAACTTTACCTCAACTTACCTCGTCTACTTAATTAACCAGACACTAAGCTCCAACCGTACTTTAATCTAGCCTGATTTAACATGCGTACTTCCCGGTAACATATCTAAGTTAAAACATATAATCCATCCATGTATGTAACGATGTACATATGTTCAGAACGTTGAAAAGATCGTTTAGGGACCCTGAAAAAATCGATAAAACAGCATGAATAACCGTATTTAATGAACGACAAATGAAATCAAAACGGTATTTGGAAACATTTCCCTTTACTACCATTTGGTCTGGGGCGCAGATGCGATTCAAAAAAATATTAGCCTGTATTTTGAGAAACGGTCGATACTACTCTAACGAGCGGGGTGGGAAGTAGATTTATTTATTCAAATCTGTTATTGTGAAAAATTTATACCAAATAAAGTTTTCTTTCTAGCCAATAGACTTATTAATAATTTTTGTAATATACGGAAATGTAATAATTGGAGTTTTTATACTTTTTATAAAATAAAGATGCAAAAATGTGAATATTTGTAAGAATAATGAAATGTTCCAGACCTTTCATGAATGATTTATACAGGATTTTGCGCAAACATAAAATTATAATGCTTTTTAGCAAAAATATCTACCTGTTATCTTATATTAAATTTCTACAAATATTTCATTTTTTGACTTTCTTGTCCAGTATGAACCAGTTCAGTCAGCATTCCTGAATATTCTATCCTTTCTTATACATTTGAATTGCTACATAATTATCTTAATTTAGTCTTTATAGGTTTGTTATAATAATTTCTTTAAGTTATTTTGTATCGCGATAAGCATCAACAAATATTCACCTACGGACTACGGAGTTCCACTTGGATTCCGCCAAGGAGCATCGGAATTTAAAAAAGCGCATAAGTCTCGAGTAGATAGTGTCTGATTGACGATAAACAGCGCGAACAAGCGGACCGGGTCTCATCTTTGATCAAAACCTCAAAACGTTTTATCCTATGTCAGATCAAAAATGTCTTCTCTAATAGGGAAACGGTTCTTTTTCATAAGCAAATATTTTCGGAGTATTTCTATATTTTTGGGCGATTTGAATAAATAAACGTGTAGGAGCCTTTGGGGGGGGGGAGATTATCATGTAGATAACTTTGTATTTTTTACTGGAAAAGCGACAAAGCGTATTCTTTATTATGTCTTTCCTGATACACCTACTGAACTTTATGTGTAAACAACTTCATTGATTTTGCTGCAAAAATAAGCATACCATGTATGACAAATTTCGATAGAACAACTACTAATTTACTTATTTATAGGTATGACGAAATATGACCAAATATAAACAGCGAGAATTGACCGATAGCAAAGAAATTACATATTATATAATATAGTTTTTACATATTTTTGTAAATTACAATTGGCTCCATCCTAACCACTCAGCCACCTTCCCATGTTATTTTTAAGTTTATTTTGAATTGCGTCGATCGATTATTGTTCTTTTGTTTATCACCTATTAAACTAACAATGTGTAATTTTAAGTGAAACTTTGGTATCAAAAGGGCCTCTTAAGATCTTCTCTTATGCCTCAAGTGGATACGCTCATTTTATGACAGTTAAAATTAATTACACGTGTAAATTATTGGCTTGATTCAAGGAAAATAAGCTTCCAGCAGTTGGTTTATTTTATTACATCCTTCACAATTTTACTTATGATTTTTCCTTCTTGAAGGTGGGATAATAGGTCATCTTTTTTATATCTCCCATGATTAGAGTAACGATGTTTTCTTATATTTCGACCTCAACAGTTTAAAGTATGATTTTTCTTATGATTATCCCATCTTGAGGTCGAAATGTAAGAAAATATCATCCTTCACAATGTTAATATAATAGCAATAATAGTTTTGAGTGAAAAATTGACTGTACCTTTAAGTTCAACTATATTTTTGTATATATTTATGTTTACTATGTTAAATATTAATTTTAATGTTTTTGTTTGTTGCAGGTAAGCACGGTGTGTAAATAACATGAAGAAAAGGTATTTACATAAGTACATAATTTACATACAGTATATAATAAGTAAATCTGCTGAATGTAGTTTTATGACGTGGGTAGTGTCGCCTAGTGTTCACCGTTACACAATTGCGGAGTCGGGTAAATATTTTTGTCGATCATGCCTGGAACATCTTCGTTATCCAGCTAACGTCGTTTCGATCGTCTGGGAGGATAGTAGAAGAAGAAGAAAAATAACTTTATTCTGGGACTGGTGTCCCCTAAGTATAATTTACATGAAATAAATAAAGGAAGTTCCTTATATGATGTTAAAAATAAATAAAAAAGAAATCTTGGCACAATGTATACCAATGTGGCAGGATAGAAGAAAAAATTATTAAACAAAATAACAAATGTTAACGTGAGGTCTCTGCTTGGAGGGAGAGGAGGTGATTATACTGATGGGATTTAAAGGAGGAACAGGAGGCAACGTGACGAATAGAAAGGGGAAGGGAGTTCCAGAGTTTAGGGGCTCGGATCAGAAATGATCTTTCGAAGGTATGAGTTGTATGTTGCGGAAGGATAAGGTCAATTGGGGATGAACGGGTGTTACGAGTGGGATGTGAGGAGGTGAATTGGAGGGATTGGATGATGTAAGGAGAACGACGAGTGTGGATGGACTGGAAAAGAAAGCAACCTAGGAAATACTGTGAGCGGAAGAGGACTAGCCAGGAAAGTTGGGAAGTAAGATAGAAAGAGTCTAGTAAATCCTAAAAGAGAATATATTAATGGATTCGGATTAAGAGGTAATTTGCAATGGAATTTAAGTTCGGATTTGGCACGGTCTAAGACGGGGGGGGATTTAGCTTAGTGTGGTATTCCGGGCAAAAAACAGATCATTTAATGTTATACGGAGGACTTCGGATTGGAAGGTTCAATGTAGGTTGGAGTTGCGTCCCGGGGGTTCTAATCCATAAGTCCATATGAGTGTAATTAGTGCAGCTTATAGTCTTTTTTCGTTTGTAGCCCAAGCGTCTATACATTGCTTTCCCAAATACTCGGTCGTACTTAAAAGGACAATGAGCATCTTTAACGATTGTATCTGGCTTATGGCCGTACGGGGCGTTTTGAATCTCAAGATGAGAGGTGACCTCCGCATACGACTGATATTACACTAACATTACTGTCGCAGCATTGGTGTGGAGGCTGACCCTGCCCCGAGGGGCCAAGACGGACCTCGCTCTCCGCTTGCCCATTCCGAGTGGTCGGGTCTGCGTTAAGCATCAGACCGTATGTCGCGCGTAAAGGGCTATCAAGGCTGAAATACATCAGCCTGGTCTCCCACGCAGTCCCTACATAGAGAAGGCCACTCTATCTCCCAGAGTATTGGGGCTCCTCCAGCGTAAGAACTTTCGGATCCGCTCCTGCCGCGGTTTTGTTTAAAGTGGAATTGCTAAGCACCCTCTAGAGGAGGCTGCCTTCGGTAAAGGACGCCATTCGTGCACACTACATAATACTTACGCCACGTAAGCGTATATGCAGTAGCGTACGTAGTTTTTGTTGGGAATACTAATATGGATGAGGAAACCTATTAGGTTTATTTGCATTGACTTTGATTCTGCAAGCGCAAACCCTGGTTACAGGATGTGGGGTTTTGGAGAAAGCGTGAGGCTATGACAGGATCTGGCCTAGGCTAGAGGATAGCATTTTCGTCGGGGAATACAAAGATTATGGTGTTGCAGTTAAGGGGAAAGCCAGCTGAGTAAATGGTATAGAGAAATGATGCCACTATAATGCCTTGAGGAACACCAAGTTGACAAGATAAATAGCAAGTGTAAAGAAACTTTAGGACTTAATGAAAATGACGATCCGATAAGAAAGATTTGACGTTGAGTAATAGGTGGTTACTTATTTCAATTAATATTTTTTTTTTAATGTAAGGTCTTGGGTGAGATGAAAAGGTCAGTGTCACGAGCGGGATTAGAACCTACGACCTTCGGCTAAGTAGCCACTGTTCTAACCGCTTGAGCTATCGTGACTTCGAACCACTCGGACACCAACTCCTCATCTCAACCTACAACCTTTCGGATTTCCCTTCTTTTTGTCATTTTTGACAGGATAAATAGCATTGATTAAGTAACGTCTTAAGTATCTTGAGTTTTTACAGCAGGTCCAAGTCCCATAAACGGACAATTGCTTGAAAAATGTCCCGATGGGCTTGGTATAGGACAGAGTAGTAGAGTCGGAAGTCGAAATGGTGGTCAGGAATATGTTTTAAGGAACCAATTTCCATGAACATGGTAGGAACTTGGGTGATCAGTTCGTTTTTTCTTTTCTTCTGTACTACGAAAAACAGAATTTACAAAAGGGAGGGAAATGCGTTGTTATGAAGAGTGCATAGAAAGGTATGCCAGGAAAACTGTCCTTTAAGTGGTATGTTGATGATTGATGGTCCTGACTATCATGTCGTGTCCCGGATTTTTTTTGATTTGCGGATTGTTTATTTGACATAATTTGTTGTAAAAGATGGAAGAGCAGGGTCAGTTTTAGCCATATAAGACGAGATCCACTAGCTGTCCCATTTGTCAAAGCGGATATGAAAAGCGTTTGTATTTTGGAGTTTTATATGGTGCCGTCCTTAAAGATTTATTATTCGCAGTTAATTAATCGAATACTAAAGATTTGTCTTAGAAATGAAAGTTTAACTTGAAAACAGTTGTGGTCAAGTGTGTGACTCAGAGGGTTTGATATCGGGGTAGTCTCATCATCCTGGTACGACTATTCTTCGCTGTTTTTGTATTAAACGCAAGACCTCTTCTGGTTTAAGGTTATTGTCCCAATCTTGAAACTATATTTTGATTATAGCCAGCAATTTAGAGAAAAAAGAAGATAAATTCATGAAGGCCAACCCTACACTCATATTGAAATTTATAGACCAAGTTCATACGGGAATTTGCCTTTTTGTCACCCAGACTTGCACTCTCAGGGCCCGTTTTTTAAGCCCCTCCCTTCCCTTAATAGTTTAATAGAGCTCCCATAATTGTAGGACGTCGAGTTTCACACACGGGGCCGGAATGCGTATTAATCACTATTTTTGTACCTGGGCCTTTGTCGGAGCCGGTTATTTATGAGCGGATATGCCACCCCCTTGAGATCACGGTTCGAACCCTCTGCAACCCTCTTGTTGATCCCCTGTTGCCAAGCCCGAATTCCATTACCTTCTATCGTCACCGGCGGTGGAAAGAAACGAAATATAAATCAAACGAGAATTAGTGGGAATTCCTAGAGGGCTTTGTTTTTATAATGGGACGGTTTTATGAGCGTATTCCGCCATAAATTTAACGCATGTATCAACATTCTATTATTTCAAAACTTGATGGCAAATCAACGGATAAACTCATGAAGGACGTACAAATATTATTTTTTTTACAAATAATTAGATTTTTAAAAAAATCTTTTTATATTCTATCTGTGTTCAAAAATATCCCTACAAGAGTGGTGGATTTATCAATCTAAATCAGCAAAAATTTATGATAATTGATAACACTAGGCGAACATTGCAGTTTTCTTCGAACCTGTTGTTTGACCTACTTCCAACCTTTTCTGGTCCGCTCTTTCTCGCTCACGCTCGACAACCAAATGTCAGGCGCGATATTAAATTTAATTTATTGCTAATTTTAAACTTATGTTGAGGTGAGCGGCCCCAGAAGAAAAGTCCAAATGCTTTATAACATATTATAACATAAATCTTGCTTTAATAAGGTTTCAATGGTAAAATTAATATTAAATACTTGAAGGTGTGTACTTTTCTGACTATATTTTTTGCAGCTAATTTTTACCACAATAATCTATTTAATTTTTGTCATTTTTGGCTAAGCTGTATTTCGCCTGGTGGTTGGTGTCTATGTTAGATAAATATATAACGTAAAGCATTTTTTAACCTAGTTTCTGTCCGTTGTGAACTTTCCTANATTTCCCAAACTGATTTTTCTTTATGTGTGGTTGAGTCAATTTTAAGAAAACTTGTAATATAAACATAACTTCTAAATTTATCCTGTACTATCGGTTTTATTATCAATTTTTAGGATTTATCTTGGAAAACCTCTCTTCAAGTAAATCCATTCCATCCTTGAATATTTTAATATTAGCCCGGACCATTATTATGGATTCAGGGATACAATTCTAATTTACAACAGTCATTGGGTTGTGGATATAGCATATCCTCTCGAAAAAAATGTGGCTCGTTGTCTTTCTCGATCTGGAGCAGGCTTTTTCTCAGAGGTCACCCCGCCCTGGGCACTCTCAACACGACACGCAAGGATGGCACAATTACACAGAAGACAAACATTTTGAGCCCTGAAGATGATCTCAATAAAGATCGAAACGTTGGCACGATAAAGAAAATGTTCTTCTGAAACCTACATCACACCTGACCGCATCTCACGATATCTGAATATCTACAATAACAGTGAATAAAATTTATTTTAAAAAATTTAAAAGCCTTAAAAATTTAAGTTAAAAAAATTAAATAGCATAAAATCTCAAACATAACATTGATTATTTAAAATTATTATATAAAACTGTATTTGAACATGAGTTGAATGCACCAGGAATTTACCATTGTTTTTGTGTCAGTAACACCCTTTCCGGCGTCCCAGATAAATAGCAATTTAGAGTTTTTCTTTGTAGATATTTTGGGAGGTCAATGCTATGTTAATAATAATTTTTTTAAAGATATTTATTTTATTTATTGCTATCTGTACATAATATACATTGAGCAAATAGTTAGTTATAAACTAATCTGACAGACCTGTCAGACCAGGAGGCAGTGGGGAGAGAAACCAACTTTTATTTAATTGTGGGGGGGGAGTAAAAGTTAATTCGGTGGGTTAGATAGAAGGTCACGAGGCCATCGTCGTTTTAAACGGCGTGGAGGATCGCAAGGGTGAGATGTTGAGGAAAGAGTTAGGGCTAGTGAGTTAGGATGGAGGGAGAGTTTAGAGTGAAAAGTGAAGAGGCTTGTATGGATAAGATCTTTCACGAAAGGGATGTTAAGATCTTTATGGATCGTTTGATTTGTGACGTAGAAGGGAGCATTGAGCATACGGCGGAGAACTTTAGATTGAAAAGACTGAATTCGTTGGATATTGGATGATTTGGCCGAGCCCCACAGCTCGACTCCGTAGGTCCAAATAGGTCTGATGAGTGTTTTGTAAGCGGTTAGTTTGTTATGTATGCTTAGTTTTGATTTTGGTCCAAGAAGGTGTCTGAGTAGTCCATGTCTTTTGTTAAGTTCTTGCCGTTTTAATCGTGTATGTGGGCTCCAAGTAAGTATAAGTATTCCAAGTAATAATAAATAAAATTATTAAATTCCTGGTGCATTCAACTCATGTTCAAATACAGTTTTATATAATAATTTTAAATAATCAATGTTATGTTTGAGATTTTATGCTATTTAATTTTTTTAACTTCAATTTTTAAGGCTTTTAAATTTTTTAAAATAAATTTTATTCACTGTTATTGGAGATTATGTACCTGATGAAGGACGTGAGACGTCCGAAACGTTCAATAAATGTTATGAACGAAGCATTTGGACTTTTCTTCTGGGGCCGCTCACCTCAACATAAGTTTAAAATTAGCAATTGATTATCCAACGGCCGACTAAAACAAGGACATTAAATTTAATTTCTTTTTCACCTTACTCTTCTGATCTGAAATTCTCTTAAAAAGTTAAAATACAACCTATGTTTTTTGCCTTTTAATAGTTTATTATTTTTAGTGTAAGCTTTTTTATTAGTACTGTCGTCAGGTTGAAAATATAATTTCACGTCGTCCTCTCCCTGTTTGATAAATAAAATGAAAACAATGGTAAACTAATAAATCCATGTTTGTCATAATCAGCTGTCTGGATGTGGTATGTGGAATTAGTGTGGGGCGCCCGTGGGTCTGCCGTGAAATCGATTGTTACGTTGGTCGTTTGCACCGTCTGGCCAATTCTCACTGAGGAAGGTCAATGTTTTCACATCACTCAGGATACGATTTCGTTGGTAATTTTAACAATTAAGAATAAGTCCATTATAATTAGTGGTCTATTGAACAAATTTCCTTTTTCAATTAATTAATCTTTTTATGTAAGGTTTAGGTTGAAATGAAAAAGTTAGTCTAATGATTTGTTTTCTTTTGCGGGAAAACAAACTAAATTTACAAAATCGAATTTGCCCATTTCTGATTTTGTATTTAAAAAAAAAGCTTATTAACCTTCTTTATTTTAAAACATTAATGATAATTAATTTTTGACATTGCTTATCAGGAAATGTTTAAAAAATTTTTTGTTTCAATTAATTAAGCTCTTTACGTAAGGTCTTGGTTGAAATGAAAAAGTTTTTGTTACGAGGGGGATTCGAACCCACGGCCTTCGGCTCAATACGCCGCTGCTCTAACTACTGCACGATAGCTCAAGTGGTTGGGGCAGCGGCGTATTGAGCCGAAGGTCGTGGGTTCGAATCCCGCTCGTGGCACTAGCTTTTTCATTTCAACCAAAACCTTACATAAAAAGATTAATTAAGAATAGTTTGAGCTTTGAAAAGAAAGGGTTCTCTTGTAAATTTAAACCCTTGTGTTTAAAGCGGTCTGTCTTCGAGTGCAAAATAAACCAGATTGAAACTGCGTCGAGGCCCTTTTCCCTACACTCTACCTGCCCTATTGTTGAGTCGGTTCGGTACTAGACAACTCTTTGAACGGAACCCATCCCAGAGCCGAGGGCCGCCTCTCGTCCAAAAGAAAACGATCCGTGCGAAACGGGCCGATTGTCCGACGGGATGAATGAGCGGCCGCAAACCCTCACTTCGTGCCGAAAAGAGATGAGGGAGGGACCGGCAGGGTAGCTAACTCCCGAGGGGGTGGTTTACTGTTATGTGGCAGGGTGGCCGCCTTCTACCTCTTGAACACTTCAACCCCTCGAGTGGGTACACTTGACAAGTTCGCGATAGAAAACGACACTTCTTCCCGTAAAAATATCTTTTTTCGACATGGCTCCCATGAAATATATTTATTTTCATTACTTAACAACACGTATGTAATTTTTTCCGTCATTTTAACTTTTTCTAATTTTAAATTACCCTTTTTTTCTTCTACAAACTTTAGATATGTAATGTAATTTATAAAATAACATGTAGCTGGAAAAAAGTATATATAGGCAAAACCATAAAATTGTTAAACAATACAAGTAAACAACTTGAAAGATGTAAAAAATAAATCGGAAACAACAGATCTATCAAAACATTTAATAGGAACAAATCATTTGGGTTTTCATAATATGAAACTTTTAGATCAACAAAATGGTTGGAAAAAACATATATTAATATATTTGACAACAATGTAAATCAGCTAAAAGCCAAAGAAAAAATATGCAACCAGTATTAGAATTTAATTAGCATACTTAGAGACAATAATTTAGACACCTACCGTCGAGAAATAAAAGCCAGTCGTCTGTAAACTCTCAAAATGTAAGAATCGAGTTGGTTTGTAAAATATTATTAAGGTCCAAAAATCTATTTTATTATTATACACATTTTTAGAAAAATGAGAGAGGCGGAAAGAGCCTCGAAATGCACCATTCATGAAAAGCTTACGAAATTTTAATAATACAAAACCTTTTTTTCATTCATATATTATAAAATAAACTATCAATTTGACGCTTGTATCAACATTTTATTATTCCAAAACTTTAAAGTCGATGAAAAGTCAAAGGATAACCCCCATTAAAAATGAACAAAGCAACCATTTTTTACTTCAATTTAACCCTTGTTAATTTCAAATTAAGCTTTTTTAATTTCAAATAAACCTTTTTCCCTTCAAATATAATAAAATAAACAATTTGACGCTTGTATCAACATTCTATTATTTTAAAATTTGAAAGTTAATGGAACATTAAAGAATTAATCCCATAAAAATGAACTAAGTAACCATTTTTAACTTCAGATTAACCCTTTTTTCCTTTCAAATATATTAAACTAAACAATAAATTTGACGCTTCCAATATTTCAAAACTTGAAAGTGGGTGAAAAATTAAAAGATAAATCCCATAAAAATGAACTAAGTAACCATTTTTAACTTCAGATTAACCTTTTTCAATTTCAAATTAATCGTTTTTAATTGCAAATTAACCCTTTTTAACTTCAGATTAACTCTTTTTAATTTCAAATTAATCGTTTTTAATTTCAAATTAACCCTTCTTTCGTTCAAATATATTAAACTAAACAATAAATTTGTTGCTTCTATTATTTCAAAACTTGAAAGTGGATGTAAAATTAAAGGATAAATCCCATAAAAATGAACTAAGTAACCATGTTTTACTTCAAATTAACCCTTTTTCCTTTCAAATATATTAAACTAAACAATATATTTACGTTTCTTTATTTCAAAACTTGAAAGTGGATTTAAAATTTAAGGATAAATCCCATAAAAATGAACTAAGTAGATATTTTTTACTTCAAATTAACCCTTGTTAATTTCAAATTAACCTTTTTTCCTTTCAAATAAAATAAACTAAACTATACATTTGACGCTCGTATCAACATTCTATTGTTTCACAATTTGAAAGTTGATGGAAAATCAAAAGGATAAATCCCATAAAACTGGACTAAATAACCATTTTTAATTTCAGTTTAACCCTTTTTGATTTCAAATTAATGTATTTAATTTCAAATTATCATTTTTTTACTTACAACTATAATAAAATGAACTATAATTTTGAGGATTACATCGACATTCTATTACTTCAAAACTTGAAAGTTGATTGAACATCAACAGAGAAACCCCACAAAAAAATAACAAAGTCATTTTAAACTTCAAATTAACCCTTGTTAATTCCAAATTAAGCTTTTTTACTTCGAATTAACCCTTTTTAAATTCCAAATGTCCCTTGGAAAACCCAAGGTTCTAGAATTCTCCTAAAAAATCTGTTTGGCGTTTCTTACAATGATGGATAGTCTTCAGTCTTGAAAATAAAATTCCAAGAGAGTTTTTCTAGTTTCGTAATTCCTAGGACGCTATTTAGATTTAAGGGGAGCTGAAGAATGTGCGGGGAGCAGTTAAGTCGAGATGAAGAATGAAATGGAAATGACCTCGGGTCGTATATCTCTCAAACCACGGCCCGTTGTCATCTTTAGGTTCGTAAACACTGTTCTTTGGGCCTTTGCCACTCGAAATTCCGTTAATTTTAGACCCGGGAAAAAGTCGATAAGTACGTGTCCTTTTAATTATGAAACTTCCGGAGGCGAGGGATGATCCGGAGGAAAAACAAAAACGCGGAGTATGTCAGGCGTGCACGTTTTTGTTGTAGAAACCGGGCGAGGGCAAAAAGTTTTTCTCTATTGAAAATATTATCATTTTTTAGAATAACATATCCAAACGGCGTGAATGCCGTTAATTATTCAATGCATAAAATTTACATATTTAGAAGGTTTGAATGAAATTTTATAAATGTTCACGAACCGAAGTTTTTATTTACTTAAAGAAACGTATTTTCAATAATGACTAAATAAACTTTACTATGCTTACTTGTTTTTAATAAACCCCGAGGAATATCGAGTACTCTTGGGGAGTGAATGTGACTAGACTTTTATTTTAGTATTGTATGTTGTTTATATTTTAATCTGTTCGAATGAATGTAACTTAAGCATGAAAGGAAGGGGTTATTTACCCCGCCCCGAGGAATATCGAGTACTCTGGGGTGAGTATGTGACGTTTGGAGAGGAAAAGTAAGTTATTAGCGCGAATGGAGTGGGTTCAACCCCGCCTCGAGGAATATCGAGTACTCTGGGGGATTGAATGTGACCAGACTTCTATGTTTGTGGCGATATGTATGTTATGTATTGTATGTTGTGTATCTATTCTTAAATTGACAACCTGAGGTACTAACAAGAGGCTAGCTTTTTAAAATAACGACGTAATATAAAAGTAAAAGCAGAGAGCCAGTAACCAGATCGAGATGCTCAAATGGCTGCAGTTCAATACAAAATACGCGAGAAAGACAGGAAAGAGAAGGAATACATGCGGAGGGCCGGCGATGACCTCAGCTGTTTGTCGGCCCATAAACCTTCCACTTTATATATATATA